>NC_134266.1:267969899-268094899 GCF_031893055.1 Leptodactylus fuscus
TAGATAGGAGATAGATAGATGGATAGATAGATAGATAGATAAGGGATAGATAGATAGATAGATAGATAGATAGATAGATAGGAGATAGATAGATAGATAGATAGATAGATAGATGATAGATAGATAGATAGATAGATAGATAGATAGATAGATAGGAGATAGATAGATAGATAGATAGATAGATAGATAGATAGATAGATAGGAGATAGATAGATAAATAGATAGATTTTTGGTAATAAAAGAAGAGAGCACAAAATCAAATTTCCTATCATTTGTGCAGTGAGCTCCTAACCTCCCTCTAGTGGTGGCTCTAGGAAACTAAAATATTAATATTTGACTCTAAGTATTGTATTTGGAGTCCTGTACTACAGAACAAGAGCTCCAACCTCTATAAAGTTTCAAAACAATGTGATAAAAAAAATTGTGTACAAGTCTAGACATTCACCTGAAGGCTTGCACGGTTATGAGATAACAAGGTTGAATACAATTCTACATCTGAAAAAAAAGACATGTCTCCATTGGCATGTGCCAAAAGTTACATTTGAAAACTATTATTTTAATTTTTTTTTTAATTTTTTTTTTACTATTACTACATCTACATCCAATATATTGACAAATCTCACAAACATGACACTTTTTTCTATTTGCATATAGTAATTTGGTAACATACAAAAACATGGACATAATGTATACGATTAATTGATGTGACAAACCCCCAGGTCTAGAAGCCTAAAGAAAAAATTCTGCTTTGGATAGTTGAAGCCAATGGGAGAAGAAGGCGCCAAAAATAAAAAAGTGCAGTTGTTAGAGGTAACGCATTCCATGGTAAGAGCAAATAATAGAAATTAGATTTAGTATACCTTTTGGTAAAAACATATATTTAGAGTCATTTTAATTAAATTTTTTTTAATATAATTTATGGAGACGTCAATACATTTCTAGTTCTATAGAGAACATGTTTGTTTTTTTCTGTGCATTTTTCTGTGCACAATTTTATATTCTAGTCTTTTCAGGATAGCTCTAGATAATATTTTTTTGTTATTTTCATAAATTTAGGTCAAAATTTAAAAAATGCAATCTATTGTAGTCTGTTTTTTAAAAAAAATTCTTTTACGACACAAAATTCCATCTATTAAAGCCTATTCCAATTTCATTTTTGCAGGTGCGGTCAGTCGGTCAAGTAAATTTATTGAGAGACCGACTAATGCTCCGCAACAAGCCAGACTTCCAGAAAACCCCGCTAGAGCTGAGGATGTAGCTACATTCCTTGAGTTTGGGAGATTAGAGAAGCCTGTACCATACAGATCTTTCCCCATCTTTCCAGGTGAGAGGAGGAATTTTGACCTTTTGTTGAAAATTAAGTAGCAAATTTTTAATCATCTTTCTATATCCTATTGCTCTTACAGAGACCGTGCCAAAGGTAGTGAATTTATTAAAGATAAAATAAAAAGCATTTAAATATTTACCTACAAACTATAATATATAGATCAAAACAGTAAAAAATATTTGAAAATTTACAAAAAATTTTTTTACTAAAAATATAAAAAAATTTACGAAATTCAAAACAATCATTTTAACATTTTACTGTCTTATTTAAAGATGTAGCTAATGTTACAATAACATAAAAATAAAACATTTTAATACTTGTATTATGATAGTTTATTAAAATCAAATACGTAGTACAGGGAAAAAAAACTATTATATAATTAAAAAATGCTAACTCATAACATTATAAAATCAAATCGTAAAATGGATTTTAATAAGTTTAATTAAATCTTATTTTAAAATTAAGAATCTTTTTAAATGTTTTTATTTTTTCCATTTAAAAAAAAATGGATTTTTAAATGTGTTTTGTAAAAAGAGGAACAAGGTCAATGTTTAATTTTCGTGTTTGATTTTTTTTTTTTTTTTTGGATGACACAATTAATTTCTATTATTTTGTATAACTCCAACATACAGACATTGATATTCACCTATAGGGTTCACAATCTACATTCCCTATCAGTAGGCCTTTGGTGTGTGGGAGGAAACCCATACAAATGGGAAGAACATACAAACTCCTTGCGGAGATTGTCCTTGGTCAGATTCAAACCCAGGACTCCCATGCTGCTAAGTAACAGTGCTCACTGCAAAAAGAGATCAATGTAGTATTATAATTACTAAATGAACTAATATGATCAAAATGTTACAAAATTAGCAAAATTTCTATCGTACCAAATTTCTAACACAATACAAGGTGTGAAATATCATGGTTTCTTACATTGTGTTAACCTTGTTATCTCAATAAGTACAAGCTGTTATTTTTATATTATAGGGTTGTTTTTTTTGTTTTCTAAATTTTCTCTTGAAAGTTTTTTTTTTTCTTTTTTAAGATCTTAGCATAAAAGCATCCAAGGCGTAGATGAAGTGTAGGGTTGAGCCGATCTTGAGATTTCTGCATTGATTTTAAAATCCGATTTCCAATTATTTTCCAGCCGATCGCGATCGTGAAATTTGCTCGATCGCCGATCGGGATCCGATCTTTTCTGAACCCGATCACTCAACCCTAGTCAATGCTTCTCTATGGCAGAAGTCAGTTTTCGGGAAGAGCCGATTTTGAGATTTCAAAATCCAATTTTCAATCATTTTCCAGCCAATCCCGATCGTGAAATTTGCTCGATCACTGATCGGGATCCGACCATTTCCGAACCCGATCGCTAAAACCTAATGAAGTATTTTATAATGTTATTACTTTTATGCTTTGAATTTACATTTTAGATTTTTTTTTTTTCATTCCAATTGTTAGCCAATTTCGGGAAATAATTAAGCCTGGCATACTGTACACCATTCTTACCTTTCGTTCACATCTGCATTCAGTATTCCATTTGGGGAGTTCGCATGGGGACCCCCCAAACGGAATACCGAATGCAACTGCAAGTGGTGTGCAGTGAAAGCCCATGGACCCCATAGACTATAATGGGGTCCATGTGCTTGCCGCACGCTGCCTGCACGAATCATGCGGACATAAAAGTGGATAGTGAACTACTTTCCTGTCCGCATGATCCCTGTGGAGATCTGGCGGCAAGCACACAGACCTCATTATAGTCTATGGGGTCCGTGTGCTTTCACTAGCACACCGCTTGCAGTTGCATTTGGTATTCTGTTCGGGGGGCCCTTGTGCGGACTCCCCCGGCCGGAACACGAACGCTGATGAGAACGAGGCCTTAATAAAGTCCCTGACTGGTACTAACTGCTCCACAATGGAAATCTAAACCAATCAAGAACTAGTGAAGATTTCCCATATAATTCATGACAATTGTCTGGTGAGAATTGTAGTAAATTTGTTATACATGCCCACTGGGAATTATGCAAGAAAACTGGTTTGATGGTCTGATGCGTCTGGTTGGGATTATTATGTTTTTGGTTCTTTTTTCAATAATATAATTTTTTTTTCTGTCTTATGAATTGTATAAACTTCCCTTTTTTGAAAATATAAAATTAAAAAAAGAAAAATATTTGAAATTTGAAAGTTACAGTTACTTAAAATTTTAAGTTAAAAAAAATAGAAAACAAATTTCAAGCAAGTAAACATCACACTAGTTACGCTGGGTTCACACCTGCGTTCATGTCTCCGTTCTATGGTTTCCGTCTTCTGCATGGCTAAACCATAGACCGGGTCCGGCCGTGAGCGGCGGTGAGCGTTTAAGGCTCTCCGCCGCGAAACCGGATTTTTTAATCCGGACACAGAGTAGTGCATGTCCGACTCTGTGTCCGGATTATAAAACCCGGTTTCGCGGCGGAGAGCGCAAAACGCTCACTGCCGCTCACGGCCGGACAGCTTTCTCACCCATTCAAATGAATGGGTGAGAGAGACTCCTGCAGGCTTCCGTCTCCTGCCTCTGTTTTATGCAGGAAACGGAAACCTGCAATAAGGACAGATGAACGCAGATGTGAACGAGCCCTTAGTAATATTATATGTTAACAACATGTACATTAAATTTCCTACACATTGACGTATTTAGAATCATTTTACCTCGCCATCAAGATTTTTATTGCCATATGAATTTTTTTGTCTTTCCATTGCATTATCGTCCTTCTCAATGGTTTTCGTTATTACTGTGATTGTCCGCATCTTTTCCTTTGTTACAACTCTTCACCAACGTCAATGCTTTACCTGTCGTGATTTCTTATTGTTTGCTTGATTGCGTAATAACTGGAGATGAGCGAGTAGTACTCGATGGAGTAGGTATTCGATATAATACTACGGTATTCAAAATACTTGTTCTCGATCGAGTACCACTCGCTATTCGAATGGAAAAGTTTGATGCAGAACCAGCATTGATTGGCTGAATGCTATACAGTCGGCCAATCAGTGCTGGTTCTTCTCCTACCTTTAGAAGTCTTCTCCTTGCAGCGTCCCCGCGGCGTCTTCCGGCTCTTCATTCACTCTACCAGGCATCGGGCCTGGACAGAGCCGACTGTGCATGTCCGCTTGCAGTGCTTGTAGTGCTTGTAGTGCGGACATGCGCAGTCGGCTCTGCCCAGGCCCGATGCCTGGCAGAGTGAATTCAGAGTCGGAAGACGCCGCGGGGACGTTACACGGAGAAGACTTCTCGGAGAATCCAGCCCGACCCTCACTCGTGGTCTTGGTAAGTATAATTTGATTGAACGTTGCCTACCACTGAAACGAGCATTTTCCCCCCATAGACTATAATAGGGTTCGATATTCGATTCGAGTAGTCGAATATTGAGGGGCTACTCGAAACGAATATCGAACCTCGAACATTTTACTGTTCGCTCATCTCTAATAATAACAAACAGAATTATCTTCTCTATGGGAAAAGTCACCTTTAGGGTGGAGCCGATCTTGAGATTTCAGGATCGATTTCAAAATCCAATTTCCAATCATTTTCCAGCCGATCCCGATCGCAATCGTGAAATTTGCTAAATCGCTGATCGGAATCCGATCTTTTCCGATCCCGATTGCCCAACCTTAGTCAATGCTTCTCTATGGCAACAGTCACTATTAGGCTGGAGCCAATCTTGAGATTTCAAAATCCAATCATTTTCCAGCCGATCCCGATCATGAAATTTGCTCGATCACCGATCAGAATCCGATCCCGATCGCTCAACCCTACTTATTATGTTTTGTTTATTTTTTGCTTATTTACTCTTATATGTGATCTATAGAAAGGGAAGTCATTTAAACTTATCTAGCTATTCAGTGAGGCTTGAACCTGCAGTCTTTGGATTGCTTGTGTCATTAACTGCAATACTAGTGTATTGCAGTTCATGGTAAAATCCCATGGTAAACTCAATACCTATATTGCTATGGTAGACTTGAAAGCCTTCATAAGTTTCCTGGCTTCCATACTAACTGAATGGATCCGGAGTGGGCACCATTTAAAGTCCTGACCACTGCTTGACTATTATGGCAGATATGAGGAATGAGAGAAAATGTACAACTTAGGGCCACAGTGTATAACTAGTATTAAACTCACCATGGGAAATACCATAACAACCAGCAGAGATCTGGTGTAAATGGTCAGTAACTTTCAAAAAAACTTAGTCTCAATTACTAGAATATGTGGTTTATTTAAAATGTCAATATTTTCTGCCCCCCAAAAAATCTCTCCAAACTTGGTGCCACAGGGAGTCTCACTTCTTCCTAATTTGCTTTTCACTCACTGATACTAAGGAATGTCCACCTTAAGAAACCAACAAACTCAAGATAGGACAGAGGAAAAGGAGTAGCGAGGGGCAGGTCTGTCTTCATAGGAAGTGGAGGGGTAAGGGAAAGGTCAGTCTTCATACAGGAAGGGGAGGAGAGTGATAGGAACCCTCTTCACTCAGGAAGTGTGGGGAAGGTGCAGGATTCTCTTCACTCTGAAACTAGAGGGGGAGGGGCCAGTCTCTCTTCAGAGCCTCCTCATGGTTACACACAGCTTTATTTCTCTGTTCTTCATTTATCACAGCTCAAAGAGTGAAAGGAGAGTCTGTCTACGTCTGACTAGCTGCTTGTGTTATTGATGATGTGATGTTAGATGCAGCAGCATTTATGATGGTGCTGAAATCTGGATTTTTCTGTGTCAGGGAACATTTTAGCTGCATCATAACCTGGATTTGCAGTCCAATGTCCCTGGATCTAATATCAGCTGTTTTTTTCTGCTATTTTGCAGTTACTCCTGGTAGAATTAAATGTACAAAAACAAACAGTAATGACAATAATGGATGGGGGGGGGGGGAATATACTCCCACAGCCTCAAAAAGAAATGCAAAATGCGCTGCAGCCATAATGAGGCTATTAGCGGCAGAAACTAATAGAACAGAACCCAACAAGGCTGCCCTGCATCAACGTTTGATGAAAACTCAGATCTCTTTTCAAGCTACTGAACTGCCAAGCCATACATTCTGAAACAGACCCTATGTTTTCTTAATGTTGACATCATGGTCTTATGTGGTAGATATATATTGTAAAGCGACTTAAGAATCTGTATGACTTTCAGCACTGAATGTGTTTGGAGACAGATTGCAACGTTTGACAGAAATGTTCTTTCACTTATTTCATCCTCAGTTGATACAAAATGTCATCTCGATCAATAACCCTCCATTGCAGTTGATTTATGCACTCTCTAGATTTGGACAAAAGTCAATTGCAGATCAATGGAAGGCTTTAATGCACTTTCAATTAACCATTTCCTCCTGGAGATATCGGTGGGTAGTCTTTTGACTTCATGTAGTTTGTAAAGTTGTATTGATAAGGGTCGTGCTGTATAGGCTGCCTGCCTTGTAGAGATTTACACACAGGGGCGTATGGTGACTACTGACAGGGCAAAACCATAGGGAGAACATATTCAAAAGGGGCTATGTGCCGTTTACAATGACTTTTGTTTGAAGCAATGCTAACCTATATTGTATGGTGCCCCGTGTATTAACAGGGACTACTCTCAGAGGTAACAACCTGGTAGTCTCCCCACCATGAATACTAGTTGTACATATGGGGGTTAAATGGTGAAAAGCAGGGAGGCTACTTAGATAACACCCTTGGGAGTTGCCCAAAGTCAAACTGCTTAGGTGACACAATAGGTCCATATCTCAATGTCCATTACAGTAATGTATTTAGGATACGTGTTATGAAAATCAAAGAAACAGTAATAACTAGAAATAAAAGTAATATGCTACTAATTATGAATATAACTGTTATAATACTATGTGCACCTGTACAAGAATATAACTACTATAATACTGCCCCTATGTACAAGAATATAACTACTATAATACTACCTCCTATGTACAAGAATATAACTACTATAATACTGCTCCTATGTACAAGAATATAACTACTATAATACTGCTCCTATGTACAAGAATATAACTACTATAATACTGCCTCCTATGTACAAGAATATAACTACTATAATACTGCTCCTATGTACAAGAATATAACTACTATAATACTGCTCCTATGTACAAGAATATAACTACTATAATACTACTCCTATGTACAAGAATATAACTACTATAATACTGCCCACTATGTATAAGAATATAACTACTATAATACTACCTCCTATGTACAAGAATATAACTACTATAATACTGCTCCTATGTACAAGAATATAACTACTATAATACTGCTCCTATGTACAAGAATATAACTACTATAATACTACCTCCTATGTACAAGAACATAACTACTATAATACTACCTCCTATGTACAAGAATATAACTACTATAATACTGCTCCTATGTACAAGAATATAACTACTATAATACTGCTCCTATGTACAAGAATATAACTACTATAATACTGCTCCTATGTACAAGAATATAACTACTATAATACTACTCCTATGTACAAGAATATAACTACTATAATACTACATCCTATGTACAAGAATATAACTACTATAATACTGCTCCTATGTACAAGAATATAACTACTATAATACTGCTCCTATGTACAAGAATATAACTACTATAATACTACCTCCTATGTACAAGAACATAACTACTATAATACTACCTCCTATGTACAAGAATATAACTACTATAATACTGCTCCTATGTACAAGAATATAACTACTATAATACTGCTCCTATGTACAAGAATATAACTACTATAATACTGCTCCTATGTACAAGAATATAACTACTATAATACTACTCCTATGTACAAGAATATAACTACTATAATACTACATCCTATGTACAAGAATATAACTACTATAATACTGCTCCTATGTACAAGAATATAACTACTATAATACTGCTCCTATGTACAAGAATATAACTACTATAATACTGCTCCTATGTACAAGAATATAACTACTATAATACTGCTCCTATGTACAAGAATATAACTACTATAATACTGCTCCTATGTACAAGAATATAACTACTATAATACTACCTCCTATGTACTAGAATATAACTACTATAATACTACCTCCTATGTACAAGAATATAACTACTATAATACTGCTCCTATGTACAAGAATATAACTACTATAATACTACCTCCTATGTACAAGAATATAACTACTATAATACTACTCCTATGTACAAGAATATAACTACTATAATACTACTCCTATGTACAAGAATATAACTACTATAATACTACTCCTATGTACAAGAATATAACTACTATAATACTACTCCTATGTACAAGAATATAACTACTATAATACTACTCCTATGTACAAGAATATAACTACTATAATACTGCTCCTATGTACAAGAATATAACTACTATAATACTGCTCCTATGTACAAGAATATAACTACTATAATACTACCTCCTATGTACAAGAATATAACTACTATAATACTGCCCCCTATGTACAAGAATATAACTACTATAATACTACATATTATGTACAAGAATATAACTACTATAATACTACTCCTATGTACAAGAATATAACTACTATAATACTACTCCTATGTACAAGAATATAACTACTATAATACTACTCCTATGTACAAGAATATAACTACTATAATACTACTCCTATGTACAAGAATATAACTACTATAATACTACTCCTATGTACAAGAATATAACTACTATAATACTGCTCCTATGTACAAGAATATAACTACTATAATACTGCTCCTATGTACAAGAATATAACTACTATAATACTACCTCCTATGTACAAGAATATAACTACTATAATACTGCCCCCTATGTACAAGAATATAACTACTATAATACTACATATTATGTACAAGAATATAACTACTATAATACTGCTCCTATGTACAAGAATATAACTACTATAATACTGCTCCTATGTACAAGAATATAACTACTATAATACTACTCCTATGTACAAGAATATAACTACTATAATACTACTCCTATGTACAAGAATATAACTACTATAATACTGCTCCTATGTACAAGAATATAACTACTATAATACTGCTCCTATGTACAAGAATATAACTACTATAATACTACTCCTATGTACAAGAATATAACTACTATAATACTACTCCTATGTACAAGAATATAACTACTATAATACTGCTCCTATGTACAAGAATATAACTACTATAATACTGCTCCTATGTACAAGAATATAACTACTATAATTCTACTCCTATGTACAAGAATATAACTACTATAATACTACTCCTATGTACAAGAATATAACTACTATAATACTACTCCTATGTACAAGAATATAACTACTATAATACTACTCCTATGTACAAGAATATAACTACTATAATACTACTCCTATGTACAAGAATATAACTACTATAATACTACTCCTATGTAGAAGAATATAACTACTATAATACTGCTCCTATGTACAAGAATATAACTACTATAATACTACCTCCTATGTACAAGAATATAACTACTATAATACTGCCCCCTATGTACAAGAATATAACTACTATAATACTACATATTATGTACAAGAATATAACTACTATAATACTGCTCCTATGTACAAGAATATAACTACTATAATACTGCCATCTATGTAATTTTTGCATGTTATGTTTTCTGTTTAGAATACGTTATTATAGTGATGTCAGATAAAGGTTATTGTCGGATTTTTTTTTTGTTGTTTTTAGTTCTCGCTCATTCAGAGTAAACCGGGATCTTGAAAACAAAAATGAATTATATGACTAAATATATTATACCGTAGCAGAACTTTTCATCAGACAATGAGTTTTCAGTATTTTTACAAACCTCTGTATTTCCTTGTAGTTGCAGGATTATAATATGTATCAGTATAAACTATTGTACTCTTTTACATCCTTCTAATCACTTCGGTATTTTTTATATTCTTGGTGATTTGTAACATTTATTTTCCCAGCGATTCCAGTTTGTCCTGTGGGTCAGGATACTGAGTATATATTGCCACCTAGTGCACTGATCTGGTATGACAGATTGTTTATTGTATTTTTTATTCTTTGGACCCTTTATGCTTTTTTTTTATGATGCATTAAAAATTTTCGAATGAAAATTTTTGCGGAGCCTTTTAAGTATTTGTATCTGACGGCATTAAAGGAAGGATTTGCTTTGGGAGAAACAAAAACCTCTTTCTGTTTCAGGCTTGAGTCTACCGGTTCTTCTAAGATAAGATAAGATAATCCTTTAATAGTCCCACAGTGGGGAAATTTCAGCAGGGCATCTCTCTGTTATGGCTTAAGAATGTGGGTTCTGAGTTAGGGGCCACATTCTACAATGGCTGCCATGATGGCGGCCGATGTAGATATGGGGTCTCCAGTGTATTGTGCAGCAGAGACCCGGAGCTAATATCCACGATCAGGCTCAATAGTAATATAGTGAATCACCTATAGACTGCCATACAGTTATGTTGCAATCTAAGAGACTTGCAATCAACTGACCGCAGGTTCAAGACCCCTAGGGGGCGCAATAAAATAATTTTTTAGCACAGTTGCTATATACCCCCAGTCTTATCATACATGAAGGTTAGACAGGTAACTGACCGGTCCGGTTAGGTATTGGTATGGCCTGGATCGTACCACTTACACTCGCCCTGTGTTGTGCAGGCATTGATTTGCATGTACTATGTCAGCGCACTGCAGGCTGCATCTCCCAGCAATTAAATCCTCCTTGATTTCATGGCTCACGGAATAATCTGTCATACCTGTCAATCCTGCGAGGAACGGATTTTATCTCAGGAGAAATTTATTCCAATCTATTCCATTCATGCATTTTATTAGAGATTCAGACATGGAGAACGAGAACATGTTGTTGTTGTGGTCGTCGTTGTTTTTTCCCTTTAAGTCATTTTTCTGATGTGTTTATGTTGATAGCGATGGAGGAAGGTGAAGAAGAAGATGCAGTGAAGGACAATGTCCATGTTATATCCAGGGGCAGTAACCTCCTACATGGCTAGACCTGCTCTCATACAATATAATTGTATTCAGTTTAGACAATGCTCTGTGAGCTCAATAGCCTGGACTGCAGACTGATACATTGTAGCAAACTAGTAGAGAGATTGGTGCAGCGGCTGCTGATGTGTTTATGTTGATAGCGATGGAGGAAGGTGAAGAAGGAGATGCAGTGAAGGACAATGTCCTTGTTACATCCAGGGGCAGTAACCCCCTACATGGCTAGTCAATATAATTGTATTCAGTTCAGACAATGCTCTGTGAGCTCAATAGCCTGGACTGCAGACTGATACATTGTAGCAAACTAGTAGAGAGATTGGTGCAGCGGCTGCTGATGTGTTGAGCTCACAGAGCCTTGTCTAGCTTGGATACATCTTGTTAGTTGAGAGCAGGCCTCACCCTTCATTTACATCTGCATTCGGTATTCTGTTCAGGGACTCCGCATGGGGACCCCCGAAACGGAATACCGAACGCAACTGCAAGCGATGTGCAGTAAAAGCACCCCATTTCAGTCATGAATCATGTGGACAGGAAAGTAGATTGTGATCTACTTTCCTGTCCACATGATCCCTGCGGAGATCTGGCAGCAAGCACATGGACCCCATTATAGTCTATTGGGTCCATGTGCTTTCACTGGCACACCGCTTGCAGTTGCGTTCGGTATTCCGTTCGGGGGTCCTCATGCAGAGTCCCCCGGACGGAATACTAACGCAGATGTGAACGAGACCTATCTCTGGATTAGGCTGATTCCGGGATGGAAAACCCAAACGTATAGCAGGCACAGGTGTGAACCTAGCCTTAATGATGTGTTTAGCTCACAGAGCATTGTCTAGCCAGTCCTGTGCTATAGTGAGAAGTAGAGACAATTGTATCCACTCTAGACAATGCTCTGTGAGGAGCGGCTGCACAAATCTCTCAGCTGGTTTGCTACAATATATCACTCTGGTGTCCAAGCTGTTGAGCTCACAGAGTATTGTCTAGACTGGGTACAATTGTCTCCACTTCTCAGTTAAGACCTGACTTGCTATGTACAGGGATGCAACAATTGAAAGATAACGTATATTATAAAATTGTAGCCATTTTCATCCTCATAGTGTGTAGGCTGCAGCTCCTCCGAGGGAGCGTCCGATGATCCGTTCCATTCCCATGATTATAGAGTAAGGGGGGTATCGTCACTCCTTCCTAATTACATCAGGGAAGACAGGCTTGCACATTCCAGTGAGCGCCCTCTATTGGTTTGCAACACTGAGGCACCCGACTTCCTAATTACATCATGGAAGACAGATTTGCATATTCTTCCCATGATTATAGAGCAAGTATCGGAACGGAATGGATTGGAAGCCCCTATAGAAGTGAACCTCACCCCGAGTGTCATCCGAGTGCAAAACCGCCCCACACGTGGTCATGTGAACAGAGACCTCATCATGTAAATGCTCTGCAGTTGTAGCCCCAACATGGCAGCATAACCAGAGATTTTGACAAGACTTTGTGAAAAACTTCATGACTGCCAACCAATGGTGCCAACGTAGTTTTAAAGAGTTGTAAATAATATGTTTAGTCTGTATGAAACCTGCCACTAGAGGGCGCTCACTGCAAAGTGATTTATACAGGTCAATGATAACTCAGTAGGCAGTGAGCTCCCCCTAGTGGTGACAGAATTCTGGACTGCTCTGTGCATTCTCTATAGGATATATAGCTAGAAGTGGGTAAAAACAAATGTTGACGCTTTGACAGTAGGGCCTGACTCCAGAATTTTAACCCATTAGGGGTATTTGCAGTGGTAAATACTTGTTCTGCCACTTTTTGGGGCCGTTTTTCCTTTATTGTAACCGTTCTTCCTCTCTTCTGTGTTAGGTCTCCAGAGCCGGTATACAGCACCGTCAATAAACTCAGCGACAAGCCCTCCTCTCCGAGACATTACTCCCCGGTAGAATGTGACAAAAGCTTCCTTCTAACCTCTCCGTATCCTCACTTCCACGGAGGTCTGCTTCCAGAGTCCGAAATATCCAGGTGAGAATCGCCATTTAAAGGGGCGGTCCGATTTCATAAATCCATTCTCAAATGCCCTGTTAGAGAATTCTTAGCTAATATGGAGGGTAGGGGGTCCCATGATCAGGACCCTCAGCCCAAAGTGGGGATAAAAGAGTGTCCCTCACCGTGGAGGACCCAACCTGTCCATACATTAGCAAGGCTGTTCATTCATTTCAGTAGCAATGCTGCAATACTTTGTTTCTCCTGTTGGGGTGCTGCAGGGAATTGAAAGTTTCCCCGATCACTGTAGATCTGGGCGTATAAGACACTAGATTGTCAAAATATCCTGTATGGTCTAGGACTGTGCCCGAATAGGGGGCTCCTAACAGAGCGGGGGAATAGGGGAGGGGGCTTGTGATCTCTGTACGTAGCAAACTATAACTTGACGCTGATAACTTGCTGAAGTGTAAAAACAAAAGTCAAGGTAAAGTTTGCTGCAGTTGTTCATTTAAAGTGGTTTTCTGGGCCTTACATATTGATGGCCTCTCCTTAGGACAGGACATCCATTTGTGAATGATGGGGGGCCGGTGTCTGGAACCGCCACCGATCAGCTGCTTGAATAGGTTCGGGGACTTGATGATGTCACATTCATTGGTTACATATTGCAGCAGCATCTTAGTCACTTTCAACTTAAAGGGGTATTGTAGCCCCAAATAGATTTTTCATACTGATAACTATACAGGAAAGTTCATGAATATGTAATATGTCAGGGTCTGACACCTGGACCCTACACCGATCAGCTGTTCCCGCAGCCTCCAGGCACTAAGAGCTGCTTATAGATGACAGGCATATGCAGCAGTGCTCCTATTTAAGTAATGGGATTGACGCAACAGCGCCCTCCACTGCATAGTGGTGCTTCTAGGGAACTCCAGCGCCGCTCCTATTACTATTACTAGCCGCTCCAGTCCGTGAGCAGCTTTTGGCACAAGGATGCTTCTAGAATAGCTGATCTGTGCAGGGTCCAGGTGTCGAACCTTTACAGATCCCATGCCAATGACCTATCCTGTGGGTCATCAGTATGAAAAATCTATTTGGGGCTGGATAACCCCTTTATTGGGGCTGAGCTGCCTGCAATATGTACAGCACCGTACATGGTATACAGTGAAGAGACTGTAGTGCTCACGTGGACGCTGCAGTCTCTTCAACCAGCTGATCTGTGGTGTCACATAAGAACTGATCACCAATATGTATGTCCTGGAAAACCCACATGACGCTTTAAGAATGAAGTAAAATTTTAGTACATCTGTACATGGCTGTCGCTGCTTTTAGTGGTCTTCTGCAGGGTTAGAGGTCTGGCATACAGCGCATAGTATTGTATATAATCAATTTGCCGCATGAAATCCAGTCTGGAGAAAGCAGTGGTCTTTTGGAGGAATGAGCTCCCCCTAGTGGTGGCTGTAGACAGTCCAGTAACTATAGTTTATGCCAGAAACACACATTGAGTATATTTGATAGAGGTAGACTTCTATATCTATATACCCCCACTGTGTCTTATCCAGCCTGTCCATTGTCTGTATCCAGATTGTAGCTGACCCATGACCCTAGATTCGCCCAGTCTTCGTGGCACTGCAGTATCTCTTGCGCTCGTGCTATAACAGCTGCAGAGTGAGCAGTCACGGCCATATCCGCATATCACAGAGCTATGGCTCAGACAGATACATATTGAATTTGATATAAAGTCGGTGCCCGGCCTGAAAATATGAAAAATGTGGAAGAAAAATCTCCTGTACTGATCTGTTGGGGATGTGCTGCAATTACTCTCGCCTGAGCCTGAACCACTGAGCTCTAGTGAAGTGCGCTGCTGCCATCTAGTGTCTCAGTGTGAGAATGCAGGGAGCTGGTATTCAATCATAGCTCGAAGCTCATGGACTCCAATGCAAAATCTGTAATGGGGCCCCTACCTACCATGTGCAATAGAGAGGGTCTAGAGCCAAGTAGTACCTGCTACTGCTACACCCTTGTCCAAGACTATGACCTGGAGCTCCATTTTTCCTTCTTAGGTCATTGACATCACCTGGCCATGCCGCAGCTCAGTCCCATTCAAATGAATGGGGCTGAGCTGCAATGCAAAGGACAGCCACAATACAATATATGGCGCTGTGCTTGGTAAGTAGTGAAGAGGACACTGCAATTGATGCAATTGCTAACTCTTTGGAAAGGGACATATCTGAGTGAAACCTAGTAGGTAAGCACAGTGGCAGCGCCCCATAGAGCAGAGGTGATTGGTTACAGTGACATGGAGAACAATCACATTTGGGCAGGTTCCAGCCTGCAAAAAAGGGATTTGGCTTCCAAAAATACTCCCCAAAAGTCAGCAGTCCCACCCAGGCAGGCTGTAAATGCATACCTGCCAACATTCAGAGGACGGAAAGAGGGACAAAATGTGCAAATTTAGCCTCCACCCACTTCTAAGTCTACTCCGCCCATTCCCATCCATTCCTCTTTGTGCTCCCTACACCATAACCCTAATATTATATGACCCCACATCATAATGTTCTCCTCAAATTCACCCCACAGTATAAAGTCTCTCTCCTGGTGCACCCACCATTTAATGTCTCCCTCCAACTTCCCCAGTTTAAATTGGGGGCAACTAAAGGGGACATTAAACTAGGGAAGCTGGAGGGGGACATTAAACGGTGGAGTTAACTGAGGGGTGTATTAAACTGGGGGCATCTAAAGGGGGGCATTAATGTCCTCCTCCAGTTGCCCTCAGTTTATTGCCCCCTCTAGTTCTCCCCATTTTACTGTCCTCCTCCAGCAACACTCCAGTTTAATATCCCCCTCCAGTTGCCCCCAGTGTAATGCCCCCTCTATCTGTCCCCATAGTTTAATGTCCCTCTTCATATGCTTCCCCAGTTTAATGTCCCCTCTATCTGCCCCCCACAGTTTAATGCCCCCTCTATCTTTCCCCATAGTTTAATGTCCCTCTTCATAGGCTCCCCAGTTTAATGTCCCCTCTATCTGTCTCCCACAGTTTAATGCCCCCTCTATCTGCCCCCACAGTTTAATGCCCCCTCTATCTGTCCCCGTAGTCTAATGCCCCTCGTCATATGCTCCCCCAGTTTAATGTCCCCTCTATCTGCCCTCACAGTTTAATGCCCTCTCTATCTATCCCCATAGTCTAATGCCCCTCGTCATATGCTCCCCCAGTTTAATGTCCCCTCTATCTGCCCTCACAGTTTAATGCCCTCTCTATCTATCCCCATAGTTTAATGTCCCTCTTCATATGCTCCCCCAGTTTAATGTCCCCTCTATCTTCCCCCCACAGTTTAATGCCCCCTCTATCTGTCCCCATAGTTTAATGTCCCTCTTCATATGCTCTCCCAGTTTAATGTCCCCTCTATCTGCCCCCACAGTTTAATGCCCCCTCTATCTGTCCCCATAGTCTAATGCCCCTCTTCATATGCTCCTCCAGTTTAATGTCCCCTCATATTCCCCTCCAGCTTATCGTCCCCCCTCCATCTGCCCCCACACTTTAATGTCCCTCTTCCACACTTATACTCACCTCTCCTCGCTCCCCTCCCCCTCTGTCTCAGGTCTCTTGTCCCTGGACCTGCAGGCGTGATGTGAGTGATGTCATCATATCATGCCTACCGCTCCCGGAGCATGCAGGAACACAGTGGTGAGGTAGGGGCTGTCCGCTCCTGCTTTACCACTCTATTCAACTCCTTGAATTGAATCCGGGACATACCATCTGCTGACTAGGACAGCGGGACAGGACCCGGAATCCAGGACTGTCCCGCTGAATTTGGGATGGCTGGGAGGTATGTAAATATCCTTATAGAAAAGTGAAGGACAACAGAGTATTAAATATAGTATGTGCCATGTCCGGCCATGGTTACCTTCCCCTGGTATCTGTGTGCCCACTCTTCACCTACAAGATCTCTGCTTGCTGTCAGTGATTGGGAACATTCTAGCTTCTACCTAGAGCCTGAAATCCACTAAAATATTACTATTCCTCATAGATGAGGGTCTGTTACAATTACACTAGCATTGCCTGACCATTGTTCGAGTCCATTGGGGGAGATGCAGATACGCAGGGACAATAGAGAACCAAATTAGCATATTGAGAGCCGAAATTATCAGTACTAATTGCTTGGGAGTGGTGGGGGCTACAGAGAAAATTTCCAACTACATCGGAATCAGTAGAACGGCGACTATTGAAAGAGGTGATGAAAGGTCCTGTAAGGGCTGTATAGCTCAACCTAGTGGTAATACACAGTACTGCAGTGTTATGATACAAAGTAAACATTTGTCTACAGGGGGCGCCACATGCGTTGGTAGATATCCGGTGGAGAAGTAGGGCGTTTCATACCATTTCCTCCATGTTTCATCTGTAGAGTCAGAAAGGAGGTGGCTTAAGTAAAGAGGCGGGGCTTAGCCAATCAAGGACAAATTGGCTTAAGCCCCACCCTGTTGCTCTCAGGGAGGAGGAGATAAAACTGGAAGCCTAAGGGGGAAGATGGAGGAATAATATATAGGGCATTTTTTATATATATTTTTACCCATATTCCTTCTCTGGGGTAATCACCATATTTTTCTCTCTACAGGGAACCTCGGAAAGTGATTCTGCACAAAGGCTCCACAGGCCTGGGCTTCAATATTGTCGGTGGAGAAGACGGAGAAGGGATTTTCATCTCTTTTATCCTCGCCGGAGGACCTGCAGATCTGAGCGGAGAACTGCAGAGAGGAGACCAGATTATATCAGTATGTACAGCCGTATACATGTGGGCAGGTCCATGTACATGGGCCAATAGACAAGCATTAATGAGTGACCCCCCCATTAATATAATGGACCGCTCTGTGCTCTGACCTCCTGATGATACTGGGGCTACAGTGGCATGCAAAAGTTTGTACACCCCTGATCAAAATATATATATATGTGTTTGTAAACGCTTTTTGTAGCCGGCCAAGAATCTTTCAATTCTTCATTGAGAGATTTCCAACCATTCTTCCTTGGAGACGTCTTCCAGTTCTGTGAGATTCCTGGCTTGTCTTGCATGCTCTGCTCTTTTGAGGTCTCGCCACAGATTTTCAATGATGTTCAGATCAGGGGACTGCGAGCGTCATGGTAAAACCTTCAGCTTATGCATTTATAGGTAGTCTATGGTGGATTTTGATGTGTTTGCTGAAATTTCATTGAATCCTTTCTTCCATCTCCCCATGAACTGTTCCCCGTGCCATTGGCCACGACACAACCCAAAAGTATGATTGATCCTCCCCCATGCTTAACAGTTGGAAAGATGTTCTTTTCCTGAAATTCTGTGTCCTTCTTTCCCCAAACATACCTTTGATCATTGTGGCCAAAAAGTTCTATTTTATCCTCATCGATTCATAGAACTTGTTTCCAAAATGCATCAGACTTGTTTAGATGTTCATTTGGAAACTTCTGATGCTGAATTTTATGGTGGGGACACAGCATAGGGTTTTCTTCTGATGACTCCTCCATGGAGGACATATTTGTGCAGGTGTCTTTAAACAGTCGTACAATGTACCCAATGTAACTCCAGAGTCTGCTAAATCTTCCTGGAGGTCTTTTGTAGTCCAGCGGGGGTTCAGATCTGCCAGAATGGCAATCCCATGAAATTTTGGGAAACTGACCCTGAATTTTATGATGGGGACACAGCAGAGGTTTTCTTCTGATGACTCCTCCATGAAGGCCATATTTGTGCAGGTATCGCTGAACAATGTATCACAACTCCAGAGTCTGCTAAATCTTCCTGAAGGTCTTTTGCAGTCCAGCAGGGGTTTTGATTTGTGGCCTCCACCATGTCCATTTCCAGAGTGTTAGGCATCTGAACCCATGGCTGTTGTATTTTGGCACAAGGTTACAGGAGGCGGCCGGGGATTTATAAATCTGTAACATTTGCATCAATTGGCCTTTCCTAACCATGATAGTGAACAATCCATAACCCGAACTGGCTAATGAAGGTCTGAGACCTTGGTCAAAGTTATCTAAGTTCTCAAATTTTTGCAAGGTACTCCTTTCCTTTTCCACTCTAAAATTAACTTAATTGTTCACAATAATAGTCATTTTGACCAGGGGGGTCCAAACTTTTGCATGTCACTGTATATATATATATATATATATATATATATATATATATATATATATATATATATATATATTCTCCTGAAGGGTACGTTCACACAGAGTAATTCGCTGCGTATTTTGGAGCAGATTCTGCCCGGAATCTGCTTCCTATTGTTTTCAATGGGAGGCAGGGATCGCAGCGGGACACTGAAAAAAAATCAGCGCCTTGTTCAATCTTGTCGCGTATTCTGCGGCTCAAGACTTCCTGTTACTTTGATACAGTCAGCAGCACAACGCCGCGACAGATCGCCAATGTCCTGCAGTGGAAAATGAAGAGGAATTCCTCTGCCGTGAGAACGTACCCTAATAAGATTTCTGACAGACACAGACAGAATAATATTTTCTATCATTGATCTCTTTTCGTCCGATTTTTTGCATCCGAAAAATAGATTTGCTAAAGGGATGTGAAAAACGTGATGTGAATGAAGTCTAAGAACATTAGTGAGTTCCCGTATAGGGCGCTATTCACATCACATCAGTACAAGCCAAAAAGTCTCCTCTGAGTGCCAGCCATAGTGTGCCCCTGAGTGTACCAGCTATAGTATCACTGCCAGTTCCATCCTTAGTACCCACAAGTGTCCTCACCTGTGCTGGGACACTGTATCTTGGTGCCCTTTGTGCTCCCCCCAATCCCAGAGCCCCAAATTAATTCAAAACCTGGAAATAACAACAGACCCCCTATATTAAAACAGACCGCAGACCATTAGACCCTTAATACAGACCCACAGGTGGCCGTATCCGCCTCAAAATCCTGACCAAAAAGACGACATTGAAATGAATGGGAGCCGCTGGGGTGCGAGGTGCTCATTCTTCAGGCCGTTTCGCCTCGCGATTCAGCCTGAAGACACTCCCTCCTCCGGACTAGACCCATTCATTGGAGTGCGTGGCTGGATGCGGGTGCAGTGCACCGGCGTTCAGTCGCGGCTATACGGTTTTTGGTCCGGAACCTCAAACGGCCTCCACCAAAAAACTCTGTCTGAACTTACCCTTATCCTGTGTCCCGTGCATAGGTAATCTGTCCATAATGGTGCAACCCCTTTAAGCTACAGTAACAACCACGTATCAACCGGAGAAGCCCCTCACCTATAACATTGTGACCAGTTTCGTAATTCGTAATAGTTTGTCATCAACACTTGAGCAATGTCTTTGTCTAATACACATAACAGGGTTCTGTGTGATGAGGGGTTTTATCGCTTTTTTCTCCAGAAACAGCGCCATCTTTGTCCCTAGGCTGTGCCTGGTATTGCAGGTCATTCCATATTTTCAAGTGAATACTGCAAATAAAAAAATATTTTTGAAGATAAACAAAGCCATGAGCCATGATTGCCCCCTAGTGGCCAACACATATAAGTATAATATTAGAGAACACAGAAGATATGGCTCTTCACCTGTAAAATAACCCCCACCCCCTATAAAGAGGGATAAACACAGGTCAGTGACACACGTTAGCCCAATTCTGATGAGTGACCTCAGCCCGGCCCCTGTGGACATCCTTCCTGTACAGAAGATTACTTCACTCAGGTTTGATATCCACATAATGGGCGCTCGGGGACGAGCAGATGTCTGACACAGGGAGACTTGGACGGATATTTTTTTGCTCACTTGTATGAAGTTCCAGTCTAAGAGGAACAACAAGATCCGAAAACTGGTGCGGAAATGGGATTAACTATTTGTAGCCCACAGTTAGGTCCAGAAATATTTGAACAGTGACATAAACGGTGGCATTTTAGCTCTTTGCCAAAACATATTGAAGATCCTGTTCTGTAATCCATAAGGGGTTAAAGTGCAGACTCTCAGCTTTACTTTGAGGGTCTTCACATCTGAAATTGAGGAAGGGTTTAGGAATTACAGCTCTGTAATAAGTCGCTGACACTTTTTCAAGGGACCAAAGGTAATTGGACAAATATCCTACAAGTTATTTAATGGGCTCCATGGGTTGTTCCCGTGTTAATCCATCACCAATTAAGCAGGTAAAATGTCTGGACTTGATTCCAGGTGGGATATTTGCATTTGGAAGCTGTTGCTGTGAACCCACAACATGCGGCCAAAGGAGCTGTCAATGGAAGTGACACATCCTTAGGGCTAGTTCTCACGGAGTTGCATGGCTTCCACTCCAGATTAGGCCCAAATGAATGGGCCGGAGCCTCTCGTGAAGAACCGGGAAGTCGGTGTATCAGTATCAAAGCTTACCACGGGGCCCCGTGGCGAACTTTTGACATGCCCCCCCCCCCCCCCGACACTGGAGACCTTGACCGACCCCCTCCTCCGCACTCTATTATGTCCCTTAGTAAGCCCTGCACACGGTATTATGTCCATTAGTGGCCCCTGCACACAGTATTATCCTCCATAGTGGCCCCTGCACACAGTATTATCCCCCATAGTGGTCCCTGCACACAGTATTATACCCCACAGTGGCCCCTGCACACAGCATTATGCCCCATAGTGGCTCCTGCACACAGTATTATCCCCCATAGTGGCTCCTGCACACAGTATTATCCCCATAGTGGCCCCTGCACACAGTATTATGTCCCATAGTGGCCCCTGCACACAGCATTATGCCCCATAGTGACCCCTGCACACAGTATTATGCCCCAGAGTGACCCCTGCACACAGTATTATACTCCATAGTGGTCCCTGCACACAGTATTATCCCCCATAGTGACCCCTGCACACAGTATTATGCCCCATAGTGACCCCTGCACACAGTATTATACTCCATAGTGGTCCCTGCACACAGTATTATCCCCCATAGTGGCCCCTGCACACAGTATTATACTCCATAGTGGTCCCTGCACACAGTATTATCCTCCATAGTGGCCCCTGCACACAGTATTATCCCCCATAGTGGCCCCTGCACACAATATTATCCCCCATAGTGGCCCCTGCACACAGTATTATACCCCACAGTGGCCCCTGCACACAGCATTATGCCCCATAGTGGCCCCTGCACACAGTATTATCCCCCATAGTGGCTCCTGCACACAGTATTATCCCCCATAGTGGCCCCTGCACACAGTATTATGTCCCATAGTGGCCCCTGCACACAGCATTATGCCCCATAGTGACCCCTGCACACAGTATTATGCCCCATAGTGACCCCTGCACACAGTATTATACTCCATAGTGGTCCCTGCACACAGTATTATCCCCCATAGTGACCCCTGCACACAGTATTATGCCCCATAGTGACCCCTGCACACAGTATTATACTCCATAGTGGTCCCTGCACACAGTATTATCCCCCATAGTGGCCCCTGCACACAGTATTATACTCCATAGTGGTCCCTGCACACAGTATTATCCCCCATAGTGGCCCCTGCACACAGTATTATCCCCCATAGTGGCTCCTGCACACAGTATTGTGTCCCATAGTGGCTCCTGCACACAGTATTGTGTCCCATAGTGGCCCCTGCACACAGTATTATCCCCCATAGTGGCTCCTGCACACAGTATTATCCCCCATAGTGGCCCCTGCACACAGTATTATCCCCCATAGTGGCCCCTGCACACAGTATTATCCCCCATAGTGGCCCCTGCACACAGTATTATCCCCCATAGTGGCCCCTGCACACAGTATTATACCCCATAGTGAACACCCATAAACAATTATTATACTCTATATATATCTTTTCAGACCCCAGAGTATAATAATCGGAGACCCAGGGGAATTACTGTTTCTTACCTGTCCCCTGGGTCCAACGCTGTCTTCTCCGCTGCCGTTCTTCTTCTATGACGTCGGACGTCACATGACCCGGGAAGCAGGCCGGGTTCATGTGACGTCAGAAACGTCAGACAAGAAGGAAGGAGGCCTGGCAGGATCGTGGAGAGATAAGTAACAGTGTTTGTTACGTTCCCTTACCTCTCCTGGTCCGCCGATCACTATACTTGGGGGTTTGCAAAGACCCCCGAGTATAATGATAGCAGCGGTAGTGGCTGTCGCCAGGCCCCTAATATCCCGGGCCCTGTGGCAGCTGCCTCTGCTGCTATTGCGGTAGTTACACCCCTGAAGCAAAGACGTCACGAGAACAAATACAAAAAAAACAGCTCAAGGTGCAAACCATTTATCAGCTTCCAAAATAGAAAGGCCAGATTAGGCAATGCCAAAAAAAAAGCCGTCCAGTTCTGTGGTCAGGTTAAACGAAGAACAACCGTACCAGAATTATCTGATGATTAAAGTATGGAGGAGGCTTGGAATGGCTCATGATCCAAAGCACAACACATCCAAGATAAAACATGGAGGAGTCGTATGATGGCCTACGCATGTATGCAGTGACGTAATGATTATGGTGGCAGGAAGTGTTACCACAACTGTGCCTGGAGGGGTACAGAGCCCGCAGCTAGCTGGAAATGGCCGTGGTCCCAGACCATAGTGGTAGGGGAAAGCATGGTTCCCCGACCGCTGTACATATTGTTAATGGGAAAGGGCCTGACTGGGCTCCTTTCCATTAAATGCCAGCCCAGGGGAGGAGTATAAACATAAACACTTATACTCACCTGTCCTGGGCTGAGGATCCGCTCCACCGCTCTTGCTGGGGTAGATGATAAATGCTATTGGTCTAAAGGACCTCTGATGATGTCATGACCATGTGATCTTATGACTCTTGTGTGGGGGGGAGCTATTCTGGATTGTACAGGACAGAGAAAGACTGATGGAAGGTAAGGAGGAGAGAAGAGAACATGTGTGAGCAAGAGGGGGACATCGGGGTGCAGGCTGTGTGTGATCAAGAGGAAGACCTGGGGGTGCAGGCTGCATGTGGGCAAAAGGAGGACCTGGGGGTGCAGGCTGCATGTGGGCAAGAAGGGGACATGGGGGTGCAGGCTGTGTGTGAGCAAGAGGGGGACATGGGGTGCAGGCTGTGTGTGATCAAGAGGGGGACATGGGGGTGCAGGCTGCATGTGGGCAAGAGGGGGGGCATGGGGGTGCAGGCTGCATGTGGGCAAGAGGGGTATATGGGGGTGCAGGCTGCATGTGGGCAAGAGGGGTGTATGGGGGTGCAGGCTGTGTGTGAGCAAGAGGAGGACATGGGTGTGCAGGCTGTGTGTGAGCAAGAGGGGGACATGGGGGTGCAGGCTGTGTGTGATCAAGAGGGGGACATGGGAGTGCAGGCTGTGTGTGAGCAAGAGGTGGACATGGGAGTGCAGGCTGTGTGTGAGCAACAGGGGAACATGGGGGTGCAGGCTGTGTGTGATCAAGAGGGGTATATGAGGGTGCAAGCTGTGTGTGAGCAAGAGGGGGACATGGGGGTGCAGGCTGCATGTGGGCAAGAGGGGTATATGAGGGTGCAGGCTGCATGTGGGCAAGAGGGGTATATGAGGGTGCAGGCTGTGTGTGAGCAAGAGGAGGACATGGGGGTGCAGGCTGTGTGTGATCAAGAGGGGGACATGAGAGTGCAGACTGTGTATGATCAAGAGGGGGACATGGGGGTGCAGGCCATGTGTGATCAAGAGGGGGACATGGGGTACAGGCTGTGTGTGATCAAGAGGGGGACATGGGGGTGCAGGCTGTGTGTGAGTAAGAGGAGGACATGGGGGTGCAGGCCATGTGTGAGCAAAAGGGGGGCATGTGGTGCAGGCCGTGTGTGAGCAAGAGGGGGACATGGAGTGCAGGCTGTGTGTGATCAAGAGGGAGACATGGGGGTGCAGGCTGTGTGTGAGCAAGAGGAGGACATGGGGGTGCAGGTTGTGTGTGATCAAGAGGGGGACATAGGGGTGCAGGCCATGTGTGATCAAGAGGGGGACATGGGGTACAGGCTGTGTGTGATCAAGAGGGGGACATAGGGGTGCAGGCCGTGTGTGATCAAGAGGGGGACATGGGGGTGCAGGCCATGTGTGATCAAGAGGGGGACATGGGGTACAGGCTGTGTGTGATCAAGAGGGGGACATGGGGGTGCAGGCTGTGTGTGAGTAAGAGGAGGACATGGGGGTGCAGGCCATGTGTGAGCAAAAGGGGGGCATGTGGTGCAGGCCGTGTGTGAGCAAGAGGGGGACATAGGGGTGCAGGCCATGTGTGAGCAAGAGGGGGACATGGAGTGCTGGCTGTGTGTGATCAAGAGGGAGACATGGGGGTGCAGGCTGCGTGTGAGCAAGAGGGGGACATGGGGGTGCAGGCTGCGTGTGAACAAGAGGGGGACTTAGGGGTGCAGGCTGCGTGTGAGAAAGAGGGGGCCTTGGGTTGCAGGCTGTGTGTGAGCAAGAGGGGGACATGGGGGTGCAGGCTGTGTGTTGCAAGAGGGGTATATGGGGGTGTAGGCTGCATGTGAGCAAGTTGGGGAAAGGTAGTTCAGGCTCTGGGGGGTGGACACTGTGTGAGGGCCACTGGTGAGCACATAATACTGTTTGGGGGCCACTGTGGAGCATATAATACTGTTTGGGGGCCACAGCGGAGAATGTAATCTATCCCGGCATTGTTTACATGTCGGGCGCTGTGCTGCTCACTCACCGTATTCTTGATAACTGCAGTTTGGGGTACTCCTTTCAAGTATCTGAGATATCGCTTCAGTACCCATAACTGCCACTATTAAGAATTCACTTTAGGAAGGGGGTAGGGGGCCCCAGACAAAAGTTTGCACCTGGACCCACGGGACTTTAGTTACGTCACTGCATGTTTGGCTTCCAATGGTACCGGGTCACTGGTGTTTGTTGGTGATGTGGTGGCAGTCGGAAGCAGCCGGACATACGGAGACAGACAGATTGCTCAGATTCAATCAAATGCAGAGAGGATGATTGCACGCAATACAAAAGGACAACGATCCAAAACATACTGCGAAAGCAAAGAACTGGAATATTCTGCGATGGCTGAGTCACCAAATCTCACCCCGATCGAGCATAACCTTCAGTGACTTCTGGTGATGTCTATGGTCCAGACTCCAGCGAGTCATTGCCTGCAAAGGAATCTCTACAAAGCATTAACAATGAACATTATATTTATGGGAATGAGGATCCTCAATTATTTCTGAGCCCCAAAAATGAAGAGGATTTGTAGATAAATGGTTGTAGTTCCTAAACATGTCACAGGATATTTTTGGTGAGTCCCTTGTACTAAACCTCAAAGTCTACACCAGTTGTTTCAATCATGGGGGGTGCAGAGCCTAAATCATGGAGATTGTGTCACTGGCCAAATAGCAACACCTACCAGGCTTCAGTTTGTTCCCTTCTTGCCGTATGCATGTACCTATGGCGGTAACCTGCATTGTGATATTGTGTGTCATCGTTGCTTCTAATATTCCTGCATCGATCTTGGATTTTTTTTGTTGTGATCATGAAATCGTGAACACATAATATTTCCTGTGACCTCCATAGGATTATATCAGCAGTAGCGGTGTACAGTAACCGAAAAGTGTCACATCTCATATTATCCCCATTCAGCCTGACTCAGGCTCTAAAAAACAATTACGGTTGTGACATTATATGATATCGCATCCAAAAAAAAATAGGCTGTGCCCCCAAATGGCATAAAGGTCACAATCCGCTTATTGCATGTAAGTTAATAGTGCGGCCTTGAGCAAGATCACATCCTATAAATTGCACCTAGCACAGAATTCGATCAGCAAACGTTGCAGCAGCAGTTTATCCGTTGTCCACTAGGGGGCAGTCATGGCTTTCAGATTCTTGTATTTCCTGGGGACAGTAGTTATTGGAACCGTTGCGCCTAATATTGTTACATTTTTAGTATCTAAGGACAAATAACCAAACTACACTCACCAGCCACTTTATTAGGTACACCATGCTAGTAACGGGTTGGACCCCCTTTTGCCTTCAGAACTGCCTCAATTCTTCGTGGCATAGATACAACAAGGTGCTGGAAGCATTCCTCAGAGATTTTGGTCCATATTGACATGATGGCATCACACAGTTGCCGTAGATTTGTCGGCTGCACATCCATGATGCGAATCTCCCGTTCCACCACATCCCAAAGATGCTCCTCTATTGGATTGAGATCTGGTGACTGTGGAGGCCATTGGAGTACAGTGAACTCATTGTCATGTTCAAGAAACCAGTCTGAGATGATTCCAGCTTTATGACATGGCATTGCATTATCCTGCTGAAAGTAGCCATCAGATGTTGGGTACATTGTGGTCATAAAGGGATGGACATGGTCAGCAACAATACTCAGGTAGGCTTTGGCGTTGCAACGATGCTCAATTGGTACCAAGGGGCCCAAAGAGTGCCAAGAAAATATTCCCCACACCATGACACCACCACCACCAGCCTGAACAATTGATACAAGGCAGGATGGATCCATGCTTTCATGTTGTTGACGCCAAATTCTGACCCTACCATCCGAATGTCGCAGCAGAAATCGAGACTCATCAGACCAGGCAACGTTTTTCCAATCTTCAATTGTCCAATTTCGATGAGCTTGTGCAAATTGTAGCCTCAGTTTCCTGTTCTTAGCTGAAAGGAGTGGCACCCGGTGTGGTCTTCTGCTGCTGTAGCCCATCTGCCTCAAAGTTGGACGTACTGTGCGTTCAGAGATGCTCTTCTGGCTACCTTGGTTGTAACGGGTGGCTATTTGAGTCACTGTTGCCTTTCTATCAGCTCGAACCAGTCTGGCCATTCTCCTCTGACCTCTGGCATCAACAACGCATTTCCGCCCCCCACAGAACTGCCGCTCACTGGATGTTTTTTCTTTTTCGGACCATTCTCTGTAAACCCTAGAGATGGTTGTGCGTGAAAATCCCAGTAGATCAGCAGTTTCTGAAATACTCAGACCAGCCCTTCTGGCACCAACAACCATGCCACGTTCAAAGGCACTCAAATCACCTTTCTTCCCCATACTGATGCTCGGTTTGAACTGCAGGAGATTGTCTTGACCATGTCTACATGCCTAAATGCACTGAGTTGCCGCCATGTGATTGGCTGATTAGAAATTAAGTGTTAACGAGCAGTTGGACAGGTGTACCTAATAAAGTGGCCGGTGAGTGTATAACCATGGTCACTGGCATAATTATAGGGATTGTAGTGGTCACACCTGCAATTGGCCCCAGACACCAGGGGGGCGCACAGGTCCCCTCACCACACTAGGGCTGGATAAACGTCTTTGATCTCGGCAGGCAATCTGTGTATTGTAAATGTATTACCCCTGACCTCTGGTGCACCGGAGGGAGAAGATTTATGATGCAAAGCCTTCCACTGTCAGAAAGGAGAATATTAACCCTTTCATGGTAAAGGGTTAATTGTATCATGCTTTTGTATCATTCGTTACACCCCTGCTCGTAGTGACTGCACCCAGCTTTCCCAGACTGCTGAGTGGTAGTGTCTATAGCTATATGCTGATACATGCTGCGTAAACACAAACATGTACTATTCAGGACTGTCAGAAAGTTGAGTGGACACTGTGGTCCCCAAATTTGGACCTATGGACTTGAGGACATACAGGAATACTGGCGACAGTGTTGGCATAGCTGGCCACCCAGGTGCACACCTGCCCACAGATTTAGGGTCACCCCTGTAGAAATGCGAAATTCTCACGCCGCAGACTGTCGCATTGGACATGGAGCGGTCAGAGCATGCTGGGAGTTGCAGTTCCACAACAGCTGCACACGTCTGATCCATGCTGTGTGTGTAGGATTCGTAGAATATGTCTTGTATTATACCGGAGCGGCGATATGGCGGTGTCTGTTACTCCAGCATATGGACAACGCCTCCGGTATCTCAGCTCGGTTGGCAGGGAGATCGCTGAAGAGATTGGCTACTGATTATCTGCCCATAACAACCGGCCGCTGCCAAGACTATCACATGGATTTCCGCTCTGTCAGATTAATGTCAGATTAATTCTGGAGCAGAGAAGTGCGAACGCGGAGACTGCGAAGCCGCCATGGAGCCCGGAGCTCAGAGATCCTGTCTGATAATGTAGTTTGGGGGTCCTGTATACTGGAGATGGGGTCCTGTATACTGGAGATGGGATCCTGTATACTGGGGCTGGGGTCTGTATACTGGGGCTGGGGTCCTGTATACTGGAGATGGGGTCCTGTATACTAGAGCTGGGGTCTGTATACTGGGGCTGGGGTCCTGTATACTGGAGATGGGGTCCTGTATACTGGGGCTGGGGGTCTGTATACTGGGGCTGGGGTCCTGTATACTGGAGATGGGGGTCTGTATACTGGGGCTGGGGTCCTGTATACTGGGGCTGGGGTCCTGTATACTGGAGATGGGGTCCTGTATACTGGGGCTGGGGGTCCTGTATACGGGGGCTGGGGGTCTGTATACTGGGGCTGGGGTCCTGTATACTGGGGCTGGGGGTCTGTATACTAGGGCTGAGGTCCTGTATACTAGGGCTGGGGGTCTGTATACTGGGGCTGGGGGTCTGTATACTGGGGCTGGGGGTCTGTATACTGGGGCTGGGGTCTGTATACTGGAGATGGGGTCCTGTATACTGGGGCTGGGGGTCTGTATACTGGGGCTGGGGGTCTGTATACTGGGGCTGGGGTCCTGTATACTGGGGCTGGGATCCTGTATACTGGGGCTGGGGGTCTGTATACTGGAGATGGGGTCCTGTATACTGGGGTTGGGGTCCTGTATACTAGGGCTGGGGGTCTGTATACTGGGGCTGGGGGTCTGTATACTGGGGCTGGGGGTCTGTATACTGGAGATGGGGTCCTGTATACTGGGGCTGGGGTCATGTATACTAGGGCTGGGGGTCTGTATACTGGGGCTGTGGTCCTGTATACTGGGGCTGGGGGTCTGTATACTAGAGATGGGGTCCTGTATACTGGGGCTGGGGTCCTGTATACTGGGGCTGGGGGTCTATATACTAGAGATGGGGTCCTGTATACTGGGGCTGGGGGTCTGTATACTGGGGCTGGGGTCCTGTATACTGGGGCTGGGGGTCTGTATACTAGAGATGGGGTCCTGTATACTGGGGCTGGGGGTCTGTATACTGGGGCTGGGGGTCTGTATACTGGGGCTGGGGGTCTGTATACTGGGGCTGGGGTCCTGTATACTGGGGCTGGGGTCCTGTATACTGGAGATGGGGTCCTGTATACTGGGTCTGGGGTCCTGTATACTGGAGATGGGGTCCTGTATACTGGGGCTGGGGGTCCTGTATACGGGGGCTGGGGGTCTGTATAGTGGGGCTGGGGTCCTGTATACTGGGGCTGGGGTCTGTATACTGGGGCTGGAGTCTGTATACTAGGGCTGGGGGTCTGTATACTAGGGCTGGGGTCCTGTATACTAGGGCTGGGGGTCTGTATACTGGGGCTGGGGGTCTGTATACTGGGGCTGGGGTCCTGTATACTGGGGCTGGGGTCCTGTATACTGGGGCTGGGGTCCTGTATACTGGGGCTGGGATCCTGTATACTGGGGCTGGGGGTCTGTATACTGGAGATGGGGTCCTGTATACTGGGGTTGGGGTCCTGTATACTAGGGCTGGGGGTCTGTATACTGGGGCTGGGGGTCTGTATACTGGGGATGGGGGTCTGTATACTGGAGATGGGGTCCTGTATACTGGGGCTGGGGTCATGTATACTAGGGCTGGGGGTCTGTATACTGGGGCTGTGGTCCTGTATACTGGGGCTGGGGGTCTGTATACTAGAGATGGGATCCTGTATACTGGGGCTGGGGTCCTGTATACTGGGGCTGGGGGTCTATATACTAGAGATGGGGTCCTGTATACTGGGGCTGGGGGTCTCTATACTGGGGCTGGGGTCCTGTATACTGGGGCTGGGGGTCTGTATACTAGAGATTGGGTCCTGTATACTGGGGCTGGGGGTCTGTATACTGGGGCTGGGGGTCTGTATACTGGGGCTGGGGGTCTGTATACTGGGGCTGGGGTCCTGTATACTGGGGCTGGGGTCCTGTATACTGGAGATGGGGTCCTGTATACTGGGTCTGGGGTCCTGTATACTGGAGATGGGGTCCTGTATACTGGAGATGGGATCCTGTATACTGGGGCTGGGGTCCTGTATACTGGAGATGGGGTCCTGTATACTGGGGCTGGGGGTCTATATACTAGAGATGGGGTCCTGTATACTGGGGCTGGGGGTCTGTATACTGGGGCTGGGGTCCTGTATACTGGGGCTGGGGTTCTGTATACTAGAGATGGGGTCCTGTATACTGGGGCTGGGGGTCTGTATACTGGGGCTGGGGGTCTGTATACTGGGGCTGGGGTCCTGTATACTGGGGCTGGGGTCCTGTATACTGGAGATGGGGTCCTGTATACTGGGTCTGGGGTCCTGTATACTGGAGATGGGGTCCTGTATACTGGGGCTGGGGGTCCTGTATACGGGGGCTGGGGGTCTGTATAGTGGGGCTGGGGTCCTGTATACTGGGGCTGGGGTCTGTATACTGGGGCTGGAGTCTGTATACTAGGGCTGGGGGTCTGTATACTAGGGCTGGGGTCCTGTATACTAGGGCTGGGGGTCTGTATACTGGGGCTGGGGTCCTGTATACTGGGGCTGGGGTCCTGTATACTGGGGCTGGGATCCTGTATACTGGGGCTGGGGGTCTGTATACTGGAGATGGGGTCCTGTATACTGGGGTTGGGGTCCTGTATACTAGGGCTGGGGGTCTGTATACTGGGGCTGGGGGTCTGTATACTGGGGATGGGGGTCTGTATACTGGAGATGGGGTCCTGTATACTGGGGCTGGGGTCATGTATACTAGGGCTGGGGGTCTGTATACTGGGGCTGTGGTCCTGTATACTGGGGCTGGGGGTCTGTATACTAGAGATGGGGTCCTGTATACTGGGGCTGGGGTCCTGTATACTGGGGCTGGGGGTCTATATACTAGAGATGGGGTCCTGTATACTGGGGCTGGGGGTCTCTATACTGGGGCTGGGGTCCTGTATACTGGGGCTGGGGGTCTGTATACTAGAGATGGGGTCCTGTATACTGGGGCTGGGGGTCTCTATACTGGGGCTGGGGTCCTGTATACTGGGGCTGGGGGTCTGTATACTAGAGATGGGGTCCTGTATACTGGGGCTGGGGGTCTGTATACTGGGGCTGGGGGTCTGTATACTGGGGCTGGGGTCCTGTATACTGGGGCTGGGGTCCTGTATACTGGAGATGGGGTCCTGTATACTGGGTCTGGGGTCCTGTATACTGGAGATGGGATCCTGTATACTGGGGCTGGGGTCCTGTATACTGGAGATGGGGTCCTGTATACTGGAGATGGGGTCCTGTATACTGGGGCTGGGGGTCTGTATACTGGGGCTGGGGTCCTGTATACTGGAGATGGGGGTCTGTATACTGGGGCTGGGGTCCTGTATACTGGGGCTGGGGTCCTGTATACTGGAGATGGGGTCCTGTATACTGGGTCTGGGGTCCTGTATACTGGAGATGGGGTCCTGTATACTGGGGCTGGGGGTCCTGTATACGGGGGCTGGGGGTCTGTATACTGGGGCTGGGGTCCTGTATACTGGGGCTGGGGGTCTGTATACTGGGGCTGGAGTCTGTATACTAGGGCTGGGGGTCTGTATACTAGGGCTGGGGTCCTGTATACTAGGGCTGGGGGTCTGTATACTGGGGCTGGGGGTCTGTATACTGGGGCTGGGGGTCTGTATACTGGGGCTGGGGTCCTGTATACTGGGGCTGGGATCCTGTATACTGGGGCTGGGGGTCTGTATACTGGAGATGGGGTCCTGTATACTGGGGTTGGGGTCCTGTATACTAGGGCTGGGGGTCTGTATACTGGGGCTGGGGGTCTGTATACTGGGGCTGGGGGTCTGTATACTGGAGATGGGGTCCTGTATACTGGGGCTGGGGTCATGTATACTAGGGCTGGGGGTCTGTATACTGGGGCTGTGGTCCTGTATACTGGGGCTGGGGGTCTGTATACTAGAGATGGGGTCCTGTATACTGGGGCTGGGGTCCTGTATACTGGGGCTGGGGGTCTATATACTAGAGATGGGGTCCTGTATACTGGGGCTGGGGGTCTGTATACTGGGGCTGGGGTCCTGTATACTGGGGCTGGGGGTCTGTATACTAGAGATGGGGTCCTGTATACTGGGGCTGGGGGTCTGTATACTGGGGCTGGGGGTCTGTATACTGGGGCTGGGGGTCTGTATACTGGGGCTGGGGTCCTGTATACTGGGGCTGGGGTCCTGTATACTGGAGATGGGGTCCTGTATACTGGGTCTGGGGTCCTGTATACTGGAGATGGGGTCCTGTATACTGGGGCTGGGGGTCCTGTATACGGGGGCTGGGGGTCTGTATAGTGGGGCTGGGGTCCTGTATACTGGGGCTGGGGTCTGTATACTGGGGCTGGAGTCTGTATACTAGGGCTGGGGGTCTGTATACTAGGGCTGGGGTCCTGTATACTAGGGCTGGGGTCCTGTATACTGGGGCTGGGGTCCTGTATACTGGGGCTGGGATCCTGTATACTGGGGCTGGGGGTCTGTATACTGGAGATGGGGTTCTGTATACTGGGGTTGGGGTCCTGTATACTAGGGCTGGGGGTCTGTATACTGGGGCTGGGGGTCTGTATACTGGGGCTGGGGGTCTGTATACTGGAGATGGGGTCCTGTATACTGGGGCTGGGGTCATGTATACTAGGGCTGGGGGTCTGTATACTGGGGCTGTGGTCCTGTATACTGGGGCTGGGGGTCTGTATACTAGAGATGGGGTCCTGTATACTGGGGCTGGGGTCCTGTATACTGGGGCTGGGGGTCTATATACTAGAGATGGGGTCCTGTATACTGGGGCTGGGGGTCTGTATACTGGGGCTGGGGTCCTGTATACTGGGGCTGGGGGTCTGTATACTAGAGATGGGGTCCTGTATACTGGGGCTGGGGGTCTGTATACTGGGGCTGGGGTCCTGTATACTGGGGCTGGGGGTCTGTATACTAGAGATGGGGTCCTGTATACTGGGGCTGGGGGTCTGTATACTGGGGCTGGGGGTCTGTATACTGGGGCTCGGGGTCTGTATACTGGGGCTGGGGTCCTGTATACTGGGGCTGGGGTCCTGTATACTGGAGATGGGGTCCTGTATACTGGGTCTGGGGTCCTGTATACTGGAGATGGGGTCCTGTATACTGGGGCTGGGGGTCCTGTATACTGGGGCTGGGGGTCTGTATACTGGGGCTGGGGGTCTGTATACTGGGGCTGGGGTCCTGTATACTGGGGCTGGGGGTCTGTATACTGGGGCTGGGGGTCTGTATACTGGAGATGGGGTCCTGTATACTGGAGATGGGGTCCTGTATACTGGGGCTGGGGGTCTGTTTACTAGGGCTGGGGGTCTGTATACTGGGGCTGGGGTCTGTATACTGGGGCTGGGGGTCTGTATACTGGGGCTGGGGTCCTGTATACTGGGGCTGGGGTCCTGTATACTGGGGCTGGGATCCTGTATACTGGGGCTGGGGGTCTGTATACTGGGGCTGGGGGTCCTGTATACTAGGGCTGGGGGTCTGTATACTAGGGCTGGGGGTCTGTATACTGGGGCTGGGGGTCTGTATACTGGGGCTGGGGTCCTGTATACTGGGGCTGGGGTCCTGTATACTGGGGCTGGGATCCTGTATACTGGGGCTGGGGGTCTGTATACTGGAGATGGGGTCCTGTATACTGGGGTTGGGTTCCTGTATACTAGGGCTGGGGGTCTGTATACTGGGGCTGGGGGTCTGTATACTGGGGCTGGGGGTCTGTATACTGGAGATGGGGTCCTGTATACTGGGGCTGGGGTCATGTATACTAGGGCTGGGGGTCTGTATACTGGGGCTGTGGTCCTGTATACTGGGGCTGGGGGTCTGTATACTAGAGATGGGGTCCTGTATACTGGGGCTGGGGTCCTGTATACTGGGGCTGGGGGTCTATATACTAGAGATGGGGTCCTGTATACTGGGGCTGGGGGTCTGTATACTGGGGCTGGGGTCCTGTATACTGGGGCTGGGGGTCTGTATACTAGAGATGGGGTCCTGTATACTGGGGCTGGGGGTCTGTATACTGGGGCTGGGGGTCTGTATACTGGGGCTGGGGGTCTGTATACTGGGGCTGGGGTCCTGTATACTTGGGCTGGGGGTCTGTATACTGGAGATGGGGGTCTGTATACTAGGGCTGGGGGTCTGTATACTAGGGCTGGGGGGTCTGTATACTGGGGCTGGGGTCTGTATACTGGAGATGGGGTCCTGTATACTGGGGCTGGGGTCCTGTATACTGGGGCTGGGGGTCTGTATACTGGAGATAGGGTCCTGTATACTAGGGCTGGGGTCCTGTATACTGGGGCTGGGGGTCTGTATACTGGGGCTGGGGTCCTGTATACTGGAGTTGGGGTCCTGTATACTGGGGCTGGGGTCTGTATACTGTGGCTGGGGTCCTGTATACTAGGGCTGGGGGGTCTGTATACTAGGGCTGGGGGGTCTGTATACTAGGGCTGGGGGTCTGTATACTGGGGCTGGGGGTCTGTATACTAGGGCTGGGGGTCTGTATACTGGGGCTGGGGTCCTGTATACTGGGGCTGGGGTCCTGTATACTGGGGCTGGGGGTCTGTATACTGGAGATGGGGTCTGTATACTAGAGATGGGGTCCTGTATACTGGGGCTGGGGTCCTGTATACTGGGGCTGGGGGTCTGTATACTGGAGATGGGGTCTGTATACTAGAGATGGGGTCCTGTATACTGGGGCTGGGGGTCTGTATACTGGGGCTGGGGTCTGTATACTAGAGATGGGGTCCTGTATACTGGGGCTGGGGTCCTGTATACTGGGGCTGGGGTCCTGTATACTGGGGCTGGGGGTCTGTATACTGGAGATGGGGTCTGTATACTAGAGATGGGGTCCTGTATACTGGGGCTGGGGTCCTGTATACTGGGGCTGGGGGTCTGTATACTGGAGATGGGGTCTGTATACTAGAGATGGGGTCCTGTATACTGGGGCTGGGGGTCTGTATACTGGGGCTGGGGTCTGTATACTAGAGATGGGGTCCTGTATACTGGGGCTGGGGGTCTGTATACTGGGGCTGGGGTCTGTATACTAGAGATGGGGTCCTGTATACTGGGGCTGGGGGTCTGTATACTGGAGATGGGGTCTGTATACTAGAGATGGGGTCCTGTATACTGGGGCTGGGGGTCTGTATACTAGGGCTGGGGGTCTGTATACTAGGGCTGGGGGTCTGTATACTGGGGCTGGGGTCCTGTATACTGGGGCTGGGGTCCTGTATACTGGAGTTGGGGTCCTGTATACTGGGGCTGGGGGTCTGTATACTGGAGATGAGGTCCTGTATACTGGAGCTGGGGTCTGTATACTGGGGCTGGGAGTCTGTATACTGGGGCTGGGGGTCTGTATACTAGGGCTGGGGGTCTATATACTGGAGATGGGGTCCTGTATACTGGGGCTGGGGTCCTGTATACTGGAGATGGGGTCCTGTATACTGGGGCTGGGGGTCTGTATACTGGGGCTGGGGGTCTGTATACTGGAGATGAGGTCCTGTATACTGGAGATGGGGTCCTGTATACTAGAGCTGGGGTCTGTGTACTGGGGCTGGGGGTCTGTATACTGGGGCTGGGGTCCTGTATACTGGAGATGGGGGTCTGTATACTGGGGCTGGGGTCTGTATACTAGAGCTGGGGGTCCTGTATACGGGGGCTGGGGGTCTGTATATGGGGGCTGGGGGTCTGTATACTGGGGCTGGGGTCCTGTATACTGGGGCTGGGGTCCTGTATACTGGAGATGGGGTCCTGTATAGTGGGGCTGGGGGTCCTGTATACGGGGGCTGGGAATCCTGTATACGGGGAGTGGGGGTCTGTATACTGGGGCTGGGGTCTGTATACTGGGGCTGGGGGTCTGTATACTGGGGCTGGGGGTCTGTATACTGGGGCTGGGGTCTGTATACTAGGGCTGGGGGTCTGTATACTGGGGCTGGGGTCTGTATACTAGGGCTGGGGGTCTGTATACTAGGGCTGGGGTCCTGTATACTAGGGCTGGGGGTCTGTATACTGGGGCTGGGGGTCTGTATACTGGGGCTGGGGGTCTGTATACTGGGGCTGGGGTCCTGTATACTAGGGCTGGGGGTCTGTATACTGGAGATGGGGGTCTGTATACTAGGGCTGGGGGTCTGTATACTAGGGCTGGGGGTCTGTATACTGGGGCTGGGGTCCTGTATACTAGGGCTGGGGGTCTGTATACTGGGGCTGGGGTCCTGTATACTGGGGCTGGGGGTCTGTATACTGGGGCTGGGGGTCTGTATACTGGGGCTGGGGGTCTGTATACTGGGGCTGGGGGTCCTGTATACTGGGGCTGGGGGTCTGTATACTGGGGCTGGGGGTCTGTATACTGGGGCTGGGGTCCTGTATACTGGGGCTGGGGGTCTGTATACTGGAGATGGGGGTCTGTATACTAGGGCTGGGGGTCTGTATACTAGGGCTGGGGGTCTGTATACTGGGGCTGGGGTCCTGTATACTAGGGCTGGGGGTCTGTATACTGGGGCTGGGGGTCTGTATACTGGGGCTGGGGGTCTGTATACTGGGGCTGGGGTCTGTATACTGGAGATGGGGTCCTGTATACTGGGGCTGGGGGTCTGTATACTGGAGATGGGGTCCTGTATACTGGGGCTGGGGGTCTGTATACTGGGGCTGGGGGTCCTGTATACTGGGGCTGGGGGTCTGTATACTGGGGCTGGGGGTCTGTATACTGGGGCTGGGGTCCTGTATACTGGGGCTGGGGGTCTGTATACTGGAGATGGGGGTCTGTATACTAGGGCTGGGGGTCTGTATACTAGGGCTGGGGGGTCTGTATACTGGGGCTGGGGTCCTGTATACTAGGGCTGGGGGTCTGTATACTGGGGCTGGGGGTCTGTATACTGGGGCTGGGGGTCTGTATACTGGGGCTGGGGTCTGTATACTGGAGATGGGGGTCTGTATACTGGGGCTGGGGGTCTGTATACTGGGGCTGGGGGTCTGTATACTGGGGCTGGGGTCTGTATACTGGAGATGGGGTCCTGTATACTGGGGCTGGGGGTCTGTACACTGGAGATGGGGTCCTGTATACTGGGGCTGGGGGTCTGTATACTGGGGCTGGGGGTCTGTATACTGGGGCTGGGGGTCTGTATACTGGGGCTGGGGTCTGTATACTGGAGATGGGGTCCTGTATACTGGGGCTGGGGGTCTGTATACTAGGGCTGGGGGTCTGTATACTGGGGCTGGGGTCTGTATACTGGGGCTGGGGGTCTGTATACTGGAGATGGGGTCCTGTATACTGGGGCTGGGGGTCTGTATACTGGAAATGGGGTCCTGTATACTGGGGCTGGGGGTCTGTATACTGGGGCTGGGGGTCTGTATACTGGGGCTGGGGTCTGTATACTGGAGATGGGGTCCTGTATACTGGGGCTGGGGGTCTGTATACTAGGGCTGGGGGTCTGTATACTGGGGCTGGGGTCTGTATACTAGGGCTGGGGGTCTGTATACTGGAGATGGGGTCCTGTATACTGGGGCTGGGGGTCTGTATACTGGAGATGGGGTCCTGTATACTGGGGCTGGGGGTCTGTATACTGGGGCTGGGGGTCTGTATACTAGGGCTGGGGGTCTGTATACTGGAGATGGGGTCCTGTATACTGGAGATGGGGTCCTGTATACTGGGGCTGGGGGTCTGTATACTAGGGCTGGGGGTCTGTATACTGGGGCTGGGGTCTGTATACTGGGGCTGGGGGTCTGTATACTGGGGCTGGGGGTCTGTATACTGGGGCTGGGGTCTGTATACTGGAGATGGGGTCCTGTATACTGGGGCTGGGGGTCTGTATACTGGGGCTGGGGGTCTGTATACTGGGGCTGGGGGTCTGTATACTGGAGATGGGGTCCTGTATACTGGAGATGGGGTCCTGTATACTGGGGCTGGGGGTCTGTATACTAGGGCTGGGGGTCTGTATACTGGGGCTGGGGTCTGTATACTGGGGCTGGGGGTCTGTATACTGGGGCTGGGGGTCTGTATACTGGGGCTGGGGTCTGTATACTGGAGATGGGGTCCTGTATATTAGGGCTGGGGGTCTGTATACTGGAGATGGGGTCCTGTATACTGGAGATGGGGTCCTGTATACTGGGGCTGGGGGTCTGTATACTGGGGCTGGGGTCTGTATACTGGGGCTGGGGTCTGTATACTGGAGATGGGGTCCTGTATATTAGGGCTGGGGGTCTGTATACTGGAGATGGGGTCCTGTATACTGGAGATGGGGTCCTGTATACTGGGGCTGGGGGTCTGTATACTGGAGATGGGGTCCTGTATACTGGGGCTGGGGTCTGTATACTGGGGCTGGGGTCCTGTATACTGGGGCTGGGGGTCTGTATACTGGGGCTGGGGGTCTGTATACTGGGACTGGGGGTCTGTATACTGGGGCTGGGGGTCTGTATACTGGGGCTGGGGGTCTGTATACTGGGGCTGGGGTCTGTATACTGGAGATGGGGTCCTGTATACTGGGGCTGGGGGTCTGTATACTAGGGCTGGGGGTCTGTATACTGGGGCTGGGGTCTGTATACTAGGGCTGGGGGTCTGTATACTGGAGATGGGGTCCTGTATACTGGGGCTGGGGGTCTGTATACTGGAGATGGGGTCCTGTATACTGGGGCTGGGGGTCTGTATACTGGGGCTGGGGGTCTGTATACTAGGGCTGGGGGTCTGTATACTGGAGATGGGGTCCTGTATACTGGAGATGGGGTCCTGTATACTGGGGCTGGGGGTCTGTATACTAGGGCTGGGGGTCTGTATACTGGGGCTGGGGTCTGTATACTGGGGCTGGGGGTCTGTATACTGGGGCTGGGGGTCTGTATACTGGGGCTGGGGTCTGTATACTGGAGATGGGGTCCTGTATACTGGGGCTGGGGGTCTGTATACTGGGGCTGGGGGTCTGTATACTGGGGCTGGGGGTCTGTATACTGGAGATGGGGTCCTGTATACTGGGGCTGGGGGTCTGTATACTGGGGCTGGGGTCTGTATACTGGAGATGGGGCCCTGTATACTGGGGCTGGGGGTCTGTATACTAGGGCTGGGGGTCTGTATACTGGGGCTGGGGTCTGTATACTAGGGCTGGGGGTCTGTATACTGGAGATGGGGTCCTGTATACTGGGGCTGGGGGTCTGTATACTGGGGCTGGGGTCTGTATACTGGGGCTGGGGGTCTGTATACTGGGGCTGGGGGTCTGTATACTGGAGATGGGGTCCTGTATACTGGAGATGGGGTCCTGTATACTGGGGCTGGGGGTCTGTATACTAGGGCTGGGGGTCTGTATACTGGGGCTGGGGTCTGTATACTGGGGCTGGGGGTCTGTATACTGGGGCTGGGGGTCTGTATACTGGGGCTGGGGTCTGTATACTGGAGATGGGGTCCTGTATACTGGGGCTGGGGGTCTGTATACTGGGGCTGGGGGTCTGTATACTGGGGCTGGGGGTCTGTATACTGGAGATGGGGTCCTGTATACTGGAGATGGGGTCCTGTATACTGGGGCTGGGGGTCTGTATACTGGGGCTGGGGTCTGTATACTGGGGCTGGGGGTCTGTATACTGGGGCTGGGGGTCTGTATACTGGGGCTGGGGTCTGTATACTGGAGATGGGGTCCTGTATATTAGGGCTGGGGGTCTGTATACTGGAGATGGGGTCCTGTATACTGGAGATGGGGTCCTGTATACTGGGGCTGGGGGTCTGTATACTGGAGATGGGGTCCTGTATACTGGGGCTGGGGTCTGTATACTGGGGCTGGGGTCCTCTATACTGGGGCTGGGGGTCTGTATACTGGGGCTGGGGGTCTGTATACTGGGACTGGGGGTCTGTATACTGGGGCTGGGGGTCTGTATACTGGGGCTGGGGGTCTGTATACTGGGGCTGGGGTCTGTATACTGGAGATGGGGCCCTGTATACTGGGGCTGGGGGTCTGTATACTAGGGCTGGGGGTCTGTATACTGGGGCTGGGGTCTGTATACTAGGGCTGGGGGTCTGTATACTGGAGATGGGGTCCTGTATACTGGGGCTGGGGGTCTGTATACTGGAGATGGGGTCCTGTATACTGGGGCTGGGGGTCTGTATACTGGGGCTGGGGGTCTGTATACTAGGGCTGGGGGTCTGTATACTGGAGATGGGGTCCTGTATACTGGAGATGGGGTCCTGTATACTGGGGCTGGGGGTCTGTATACTAGGGCTGGGGGTCTGTATACTGGGGCTGGGGTCTGTATACTGGGGCTGGGGGTCTGTATACTGGGGCTGGGGGTCTGTATACTGGGGCTGGGGTCTGTATACTGGAGATGGGGTCCTGTATACTGGGGCTGGGGGTCTGTATACTGGGGCTGGGGGTCTGTATACTGGGGCTGGGGGTCTGTATACTGGAGATGGGGTCCTGTATACTGGAGATGGGGTCCTGTATACTGGGGCTGGGGGTCTGTATACTAGGGCTGGGGGTCTGTATACTGGGGCTGGGGTCTGTATACTGGGGCTGGGGGTCTGTATACTGGGGCTGGGGGTCTGTATACTGGGGCTGGGGTCTGTATACTGGAGATGGGGTCCTGTATACTGGGGCTGGGGGTCTGTATACTGGAGATGGGGTCCTGTATACTGGAGATGGGGTCCTGTATACTGGGGCTGGGGGTCTGTATACTGGAGATGGGGTCCTGTATACTGGGGCTGGGGTCTGTATACTGGGGCTGGGGTCCTGTATACTGGGGCTGGGGGTCTGTATACTGGGACTGGGGGTCTGTATACTGGGACTGGGGGTCTGTATACTGGGACTGGGGGTCTGTATGCTGGGGCTGGGGTCTGTATACTGGAGATGGGGTCCTGTATACTGGGGCTGGGGGTCTGTATACTGGGGCTGGGGGTCTGTATACTGGGGCTGGGGGTCTGTATACTGGGACTGGGGGTCTGTATACTGGGGCGGGGTCTGTATACTGGGACTGGGGGTCTGTATACTGGGGCTGGGGGTCTGTATACTGGGACTGGGGGTCTGTATACTGGGGCTGGGGGTCTGTATACTGGGACTGGGGGTCTGTATACTGGGGCGGGGTCCTGTATACTGGGGCTGGGGGTCTGTATACTGGGGCTGGGGGTCTGTATACTGGGGCTGGGGGTCTGTATACTGGGACTGGGGGTCTGTATACTGGGACTGGGGGTCTGTATACTGGGGCTGGGGTCTGTATACTGGGGCTGGGGGTCTGTATACTGGAGATGGGGGTCTGTATACTGGGGCTGGGGGTCTGTATACTGGGGCGGGGGGTCTGTATACTGGGACTGGGGGTCTGTATACTGGGGCGGGGTCCTGTATACTGGGGCTGGGGGTCTGTATACTGGGGCTGGGGGTCTGTATACTGGGGCGGGGTCCTGTATACTGGGGCTGGGGGTCTGTATACTGGAGATGGGGGTCTGTATACTGGAGATAGGGGTCTGTATACTGGGGCTGGGGGTCTGTATACTGGGGCTGGGGGTCTGTATACTGGGACTGGGGGTCTGTATACTGGGGCTGGGGGTCTGTATACTGGGGCTGGGGGTCTGTATACTGGGGCTGGGGTCTGTATACTGGAGATGGGGCCCTGTATACTGGGGCTGGGGGTCTGTATACTGGGGCTGGGTTCTGTATACTAGGGCTGGGGGTCTGTATACTGGAGATGGGGTCCTGTATACTGGGGCTGGGGGTCTGTATACTGGAGATGGGGTCCTGTATACTGGGGCTGGGGGTCTGTATACTGGGGCTGGGGGTCTGTATACTAGGGCTGGGGGTCTGTATACTGGAGATGGGGTCCTGTATACTGGAGATGGGGTCCTGTATACTGGGGCTGGGGGTCTGTATACTAGGGCTGGGGGTCTGTATACTGGGGCTGGGGTCTGTATACTGGGGCTGGGGGTCTGTATACTGGGGCTGGGGGTCTGTATACTGGGGCTGGGGTCTGTATACTGGAGATGGGGTCCTGTATACTGGGGCTGGGGGTCTGTATACTGGGGCTGGGGGTCTGTATACTGGGGCTGGGGTCTGTATACTGGGGCTGGGGGTCTGTATACTGGAGATGGGGTCCTGTATACTGGAGATGGGGTCCTGTATACTGGGGCTGGGGGTCTGTATACTAGGGCTGGGGGTCTGTATACTGGGGCTGGGGTCTGTATACTGGGGCTGGGGGTCTGTATACTGGGGCTGGGGTCTGTATACTGGAGATGGGGTCCTGTATACTGGGGCTGGGGGTCTGTATACTGGAGATGGGGTCCTGTATACTGGAGATGGGGTCCTGTATACTGGAGATGGGGTCCTGTATACTGGGGCGGGGTCCTGTATACACAGCTGTATCTGGCACCCGCCATACCCTATATAATCCAATACATTAGGAATGCTCTAAAAGCGAAACTGTCTGAGTTGGCCATAGCAACCAATCACAGTGCAGCTTTCATAGTGCAGGAGCAGAATCCAGAATGAAAGCTGTGCTGTGATTGGTTGCATTGAAAGTTTTGCTTTTAGATAGTTTTAAATAAATTGGCCCCAGATTTGACGGGCGCCATCCTATGAGGCAGCGGCCCTGGTAACCGTCAGCAATGGTTAAAGGCATCTGGGGTCCAGATTGACAGCTTGTCATTATGGCTTCGCCTGCCCAGAAGCCATGAACAGCCAGGGTACTGCTGCCATCCCCGTGTACAGGCCTCCATGGCTGGTACTTCTCAGGGTACTGCGGCTGGCACTATAAGGGTATGTTCACAAGGAGTCTTTTGGGGGTGAGGGAAGCAGTGGGCGTGGAGTGGGTGGGAGAGAGGGTGATTTGGGGGTACAATAGTCCTTGGGGTCTCGTCGTTCTCCTCGTTTGGTGGCAGGTGGACAATGGACATGTGGGTATGGGCAGGCGTAAGGTGGGTGATTTGGGGTATAATAGTCCTCGGGGTACTTGGGCCCATCAGGACTTATGCATGGCAATGGCAATGACTGGCTCTAAAGTCAGTCCCAAAAAAGGAAGGGGCATTGGAGACCATTACTGTGGCAATACCTGATACTATGGGGCAATACTATGGGACATGATGGTTGTCACTACTATGGGGCATAATGGTTGTCATTACTATGGGAGTATCAAATCAAATCAAAAAAGCTTTATTGGCACGTCCGAATAGGTATTTTGCATTGCCAAAGCTAGTAAAGTGGGCGGGAGGGGGGGGGGGGGAGTTGGATTCGGGTGGGTGATTGGTGGGTGGGGGGGTTGGGTTATAACAGTCCATGGAGTCTCATCTTCCTCTTAGTTGGTGACCGCTATATGGGGAGGTGGGAGTGGGGGGAGGTGGGAGTGGGGGGAGGTGGGAGTGGGGTGGGGTGGGGCGGGGTGGGACGGGTGTTTTGGGATAAATATAACAGTCCATGGAGTCTCATCTTCCTCTTGTTTGGTGACAGCTGGACACGTATTGGGCAGTGATCTCCACAGTGGCCTCTTCTTCTCCCAGTAGGATGTAGAGTTTCCTCTTCTCGTCTGGGATGTTGGCAGAGAGTCTTTGGTAGTAGACGGCCCTCACAGCTGAGTATTTGGTGCAGTGTAGCAGGAAGTGGGTCTCGTCTTCTAGGGCCCCCTGGTCACAGTGCTGGCACAGTCTGTTCTCCTGTGGCTTGTACGTCTGCCTGTATCGCCCCGTCTCTATCTCCAGGTTGTGGGCGCTCAGTCTGTACCGGCTCAGGGTCTGTCTGTGCTTGGGGTGGTGTATTCTCTCCAGGTAGGTGGCCATGGTGTAGTCCCTTTGTAGGGATTGGTACACGGTGAGTTTCTTGGAGTTATTTATTTCGTTTCTCCATTCTTCAATGTACCGCTCTCTGTTTGCCTCTGTGGTCGCCTTTATTTCGGCCTTGGTTATCATCTGTCGGTGTTTTTGGTTTGGAGTATGATGGTTGTCACTACTATGGAGGCACAATGGTTGTCACTACTATGGGGCATGATGGTTGTCACTACTATGGAGGCACAATGGTTGTCACTACTATGGGGCATGATGGTTGTCACTGTTATGCGTGAGCTGTGGCTGTCACTATTAGAAGGGCACTGTGGCGATTACTTATATGGAGGCCTGATAGTTGTCACTGTTATGGGAGTAATGTGGCCCTGACTCCTGGGTCCTTGATTGCTAGGACTCACTGGTACTATGCTGCTGGCTATCCTATGAGGAATTCTGGCATGTGATAAAGGGGCTGGTGAAGAATCTGGTGGTCCCTGAGCCCTACACGGGTCTGTCCTTCGGCCTCTTACACACAGGACGCCTCCTCCTCCTTTTTCAGGCACTTAATTCAGAAGTACCTCTATTTAACCCCAGGGCCGCAGCACTCGCTAGAATATAGAAGCCTTTATACAAAGGGTCTTTCTTAGGGTCAGATTTATCATTTTTTGTGCTCCTTTTTCTTTGCAGGTTAATGGAATCGATCTTCGCGGTGCTTCCCATGAACAAGCTGCAGCTGCCTTAAAAGGTGCGGGTCAGACGGTCACCATTGTAGCACAATACCAGCCCGAAGGTAAGAGACGGAGCCCCGATCTTCCTTATACTGTCACTCCTCATACTAATGTGTTTGCAACCTTTGTAACCTGTGACTCTCCTCTGTGAAGAGAGGAAATTGCTCAAAACCAGCAGAAAAAATGACAAAATAAAAACAACAATGCAATACTACTTGTGACCACCAGAGGGCATGGCGCTCACTTTGCAATTCCATTCATTAATACTAATAATTTTTAGGTCTATAGTGCACTAGTGCACCTGGTGATTAAATTGGTGACTTTTCCATCTCATGCTATATCAGGTTTCGTTCACACTGTTTCTAACATAATATAGATAAAGTCCTGTATGTATAAGGTCAGAATACCAGAAGATGCCGCAACCCATTATTACTTTAGCAAATGAGCATTACATTCTGCTGAGGCTGCGCCACTCTGCAACTTTAACAAATCAGCACAATACTGCACATCTATATTAAAAGACTTGTATAAATATAATGATATGCAACATATATGTATCAGCATGACAGTTAGTAAGTGAGCATTGTGTTCTGCTGAGGCTGCGCCCTTCTACAAATTTAACAAATTAGCACAATACTTTGTGGTTTTGGGTGGACTGTAGATGGGGAAGAAAATTGCTGCCCTCTACTTTACTGTACTGTACCAGTATAGTATATTTGAAAACATGTACATCAGCATGAAAGTTAGCTAATGTGTATTATACTGTGCAGATACTGCACCACTCTACAACTTTAACAAATTATCAAAATACTGCACAGATATAAAGAGATGTGTATCAGTGTAATATTTTGGAAAATATGTGGGTTAGCGTGATAGTTAGCCGATAAGCATTATGCTCTGCTGACACTGCGCCTCTCTACAACTTAGCAATTAGCAAAATATAGCAGAAATATATTAAGAGAAGTGTTAACATAGTAATATGGCCAAATTGTGTCTACGTGGCGGTTAGCAAATGAGCATTATGTGCTGCCGATACTGCGTCACTCTACAACTTTAATAATTTGACAAAATACTGCACAGATACAAAGAGACATGTATCAACATAGTATTTTGGCAGAGCAATGGTTAGTTAATGATATGTATGCTCTGCTGATACTGCATCGCTCTACAACATTAACAAATTAACATAATACTGCACATAGGAACATAAATAAAGGAACATAAATCAATCTAGTATTTTGGAAAAATGTACATCATTGTGAACATTATACTCTGCAGAGATTACGCCACTCTACAACTTTAACAAATTAGCACTATACTGCACGTATACAAGAAAAGGATATGCTTCAATATAATATTTTTGAAAATATGTTCATCCGTGTCACAGTTGGCAGATGAACACTATACTCTTCAACCCTACAACTTTAACAAATAAGCACGATATTACACGTATATAATAAAGGGACATGCATTAATAGAATATTTTGAAAAATTATATGCATCAATGTGACAGTTAGCAAATGAGGATTATTTTCATCTGATACTGCGCCACTCTACAACTTTAACAAATTAGCATGATATTGCACATATATGTTATGAGACTTTTATTGGATATTATGTGTGTCAGCATGACAGTTAGGAAATGAGCATTATACTTTGCTGTTGCTGTGCCATTCTACAACTTTAACAAATTAGCAAAACAATGTATGTATATATATATATATATATATATATATATATATATATATATATATATGTATGTCCAAACAAAGACATCATCCGAAAAAGAAGGGTGCCGACCTCAAGGTACAAGCAAGTGACAATTTGCAAAAAATCAAAAAATAGGCTGTACACCTTAGATAACAGTGACAATTGTGGGTGTTTTGCCCCAAAGAAAAAAGCATGGTGTATATATTGAGAGATGTATCAACATAGTATTTTGGAAATTATGTCTGTCACCATAACAGTTAGTAAATGAGTATTATTCTCTGTTGATGATGCGCCCCTCTACGACTTTAACAAATGAGCACAATACTATGTGGATTACTGTATTTTTGATGAAGAAAATTGCTGCACTCTACTTTATTCCTGCCATCAAAAATATTGGAAAACCTGATGTAAAAGCAAATTACTCAGACATTCTCCCCTAAAAGCATTACTTGAACATTAGACAGAATATATTGTAGCTAAGACTCTCTATGCACAAAATCATGTCTAAGGTCATCGTACTCTGCCGTACTGTACCATATTGCGAGTTTAGCAAATTAGCATTTATCAATTTAGCACAATAACATACATGTACCAAAACACAAATGCACAAGTATTTTAATCATTCTACACCCTTTCAGAATTTAGATCCCTGTAAAAATAATGCATAAAATCAATATACTTTACGCACCACCTTACATCTTTAGCATTATATTGTGGGACTTGTATTAATTAACAAATAGTTCAAGTGTTTTGGAAAATATGTGTCACTCTGACAGTTGTCATTTTACTCCTTGTCAGAATATGGATAAGTTCCTTTGTGATACTAAGTAGATGCTGCACCTTATTACAACTTTAGCAATATATATTGTAAAGCACCATGGAATTAATGGTGCTATATAAATAAACAATAATAATAATAATAATAATAATATATTGGGACTTGTATCAATAACCAAATATTTCAAGTATTTTGAAACGTGTGTGTGTCAGTGTGGCAATTGTCAATTTTTCCTTTCAGAAAATAGATAGCCCCCTATATGAATAAATTCATGCCTGTGATCAATATACTCAGTAGATTCTGCACCGCATTACAACTTTAGCAATATATATTGCGATTTTGGATTTGTTTGAATAACAAAATTGTTCAAGTATTTTGGTAAATGTGTATCAGTGTGACCGTTGTCATTCTATTCCCAGTCAAAATAGAAGTAACTCTTTGTATGCATAAATTATATGCTGCGCCACATTACGACTTTAACAGGCTAACACAATATTGCACATATACATTAGATCTAATGAGCATGTCAATTTAACTCAGGTTTTTCCCCAGTGTGGTTAGGACATTGCTTCCTGTCACATTACTGCCAGCACATGTGAGCTGAGATGGCGGGTGTAATTGCACGTGTTCCTCAGGGATATCTAGGGACGCTATAGATTTCCTCTTTGCTTACGTTGCACGTTCTATTTTAATTTGCTTTCATGAATTTTTAATTAGATGGTTATTGTAACTTGTTTAATTGATGAGTTAATTATATAAAGAACCTTGGAGAATTTACCCTCCGCTATGTTACTAGACATATCTCTGTTCACAGATGTAAGAATATAGAGGACGATGAAGCAGCCATACCTGGTATATAAGATCACAGCAGAGCAGGCAAATGCTTTGGGGCCTATGCTGAGAGCGAGCCTGTGATCAACTGTTTCTCCATCTTCCCGATTCATCGTCCTAGTAATTCCTGCAACAACCTCTAGAGGGGGCTAACTGGATTTGAGTTTAATAGTATTTTATAAATCCATTAGCAGTGATCTGCCTTTAGTGTGGGTTGCAAAAAGCAAGAATGTAGACTGTATGGGGGAAGTTTTTTGAGACCTGCCCATTACACATTTTGCATTCGGGGACAGGAATTTCAAGTTTTGTCTCTGAGTACACTATTATACTCCAGAGCTGCCCTCACTATTCTGCTGGTACAGTCACTGTGTACATACATTACATTACTTATCCTGTACTGTCCTGAGTTACATCCTGTATTATATTCCAGAGCTGCGCTCACTATTCTGCTGGTGCAGTCACTGTGTACATACATTACATTACTTATCCTGTATTATACTCCAGAGCTGCGCTCACTATTCTGCTGGTGCAGTCACTGTGTACATACATTACATTACTTATCCTGTATTATACTCCAGAGCTGCGCTCACTATTCTGCTGGTGCAGTCACTGTGTACATACATTACATTACTTATCCTGTATTATACTCCAGAGCTGCGCTCACTATTCTGCTGGTACAGTCACTGTGTACATACATTACATTACTTATCCTGTATTATACTCCAGAGCTGCGCTCACTATTCTGCTGGTGCAGTCACTGTGTACATACATTACATTACTTATCCTGTATTATACTCCAGAGCTGCGCTCACTATTCTGCTGGTACAGTCACTGTGTACATACATTACATTACTTATCCTGTATTATACTGCAGAGCTGCGCTCACTATTCTGCTGGTGCAGTCACTGTGTACATACATTACATTACTTATCCTGTATTGTACTCCAGAGCTGCGCTCACTATTCTGCTGGTGCAGTCACTGTGTACATACATTACATTACTTATCCTGTATTGTACTCCAGAGCTGCGCTCACTATTCTGCTGGTACAGTCACTGTGTACATACATTACATTACTTATCCTGTATTATACTCCAGAGCTGCGCTCACTATTCTGCTGGTGCAGTCACTGTGTACATACATTACATTACTTATCCTGTATTATACTCCAGAGCTGCGCTCACTATTCTGCTGGTACAGTCACTGTGTACATACATTACATTACTTATCCTGTATTATACTGCAGAGCTGCGCTCACTATTCTGCTGGTGCAGTCACTGTGTACATACATTACATTACTTATCCTGTATTGTACTCCAGAGCTGCGCTCACTATTCTGCTGGTGCAGTCACTGTGTACATACATTACATTACTTATCCTGTATTGTACTCCAGAGCTGCGCTCACTATTCTGCTGGTACAGTCACTGTGTACATACATTACTTATCCTGTATTATACTCCAGAGCTGCGCTCACTATTCTGCTGGTGCAGTCACTGTGTACATACATTACATTACTTATCCTGTATTATACTCCAGAGCTGCGCTCACTATTCTGCTGGTGCAGTCACTGTGTACATACATTACATTACTTATCCTGTATTATACTCCAGAGCTGCGCTCACTATTCTGCTGGTGCAGTCACTGTGTACATACATTACTTAATCTTAGTCAATATTGAAAAAAACCCTCCCTGGACCCATCCTGTGCTGCTAACTATCGACCTGTCTCTAACCTCCCCTTCATCTCTAAACTCTTGGAACGCCTGGTCTATTCTTGTTTAATCCGCTATCTCTCTGCTAACTCTCTGCTTGATCCCTTACAATCTGGTTTCCGCGCTCTGCACTCTACTGAAACGGCTCTCACAAAAGTCTCCAATGATCTCCTAATGGCTAAATCCAATGGTGACTTCTCTCTTATTCTACTGGACCTCTCTGCAGCTTTTGACACTGTTGACCATCATCTCCTCCTCACTATGCTCTGCTCAGTCGGCCTCAATGACACTGCGCTCTCCTGGTTCTCCTCTTATCTCTCAGACTGCACTTTCAGTGTATCATTTGCGGGCTCTGTTTCCTCCCCTCTTTCCAGTGGCGGATCCAGGGTTTGCGGGGCCCTGGGCAATTGACTTTGGCGGGGCCCTACGCGCAGCGCGCCGCAGCAAATTAGGCCCCGCCCACTTTTGTGTTGATTCCGCCCATTCTCATTCATTTTTCATGTGATTCCACACAGTATAATCCTCCTACAGTCACCCGTAAATTATATGTCCCCCCTCCATCTCTCCCCATTTTCATATACACCCTTCATCTACCCCTAGTTTCATGTCCCCCCCCTCTATCTCTGTCCCCAGTTTCATGCCATTCTCCCCCTTTATCTGCCCACAGTTTCATGTCCCCCCCCATCTCTGCCCCAGTGTCATGCCGTTCTCCCCCCTTCATCCGCCCCAGTGTCATGCTGTTCTCCCCCCTCTATCTGCCCCAGTGTCATGCCGTTCTCCCTCCGTTCATCTGCCCCAGCGTCATACTTCTCTCACACACATTCACCTTCCCTCGTTCCCCCGCAGCTCTCTCCCTCATACACATATTGTAGGCGCGATGTGACATCATCACATCGCGACTACAAATGCCGGAGCTCAGCGTTAAAACAGGAGCTGAGCTGTGACACCTCCTGCTTTAAACGCCTATAGTTGAAATCGGGACATGCTGACCCAGGGCCGGCTCCAGGTTTTTATGGGCCCTTGGGCGACAGAGCCTCAGTGGGCCTCCTTGTAAAGGAGGCGGGGGAGTCGAGGCACTGTGCGTCGCAGATGAAGCGAGTGACGTCATGCAGGAGTGTGGCGTCACCAACGCCATACCTCCTAATTTTTAATGAGTAGAAAGAGGGGTAAAATGTGCGGCGCGCTCTGCGTGCCGCGGCAAATTTGGCTCCACCCACTTTTATGTTGATTCCACCCATTCTCATTTATTTATCATGTGCTCCCACACAGTATAATTGTCCTACAGTCACCCGTAAATTATATGCTCCCCCCTCCATCTCTCCCCCAGTTTCATATACACCCTTCCTCTGTCCCCAGTTTCCTGTCCCCCCCTCCATCTCTGTCCCCAGTTTCATCACGTTCTCCCCCTTCATCTGCCCACAGTTTAATGTCCCCCGTCTCTGCCCCAGTGTCATGCCGTTCCCCCCTCCCCTTCATTTGCCCCCCAGTTTCTTTGGGCCCCCTCCATCTCTGTCCCCAGTTTCATGCCGTTCTCTCCCCACCCCCTTCATCTTCCCCAGTGTCATGCTGTTCCCCCCTCCCCTTCATTTGCCCCCCAGTTTCATTGGGCCCCCTCCATCTTTGTCCCCAGTTTCATGCCGTTCTCTCCCCACCCCCTTCATCTTCCCCAGTGTCATGCCGTCCCCCCCCCCTCCCCTTCATTTGCCCCCTAGTTTCATGGGCCCCCTTCATTATGTTCCACCTTAATATTTAATACAAAACAAACACTTACAGTCACCTTCTATCACTCACCTTCCATCGTTCCCCCGACGCTCCTCTCTCTCACTCCAGTCACATACGCGATGCAGGAGCTGTGACCTCAGCTCCTGCTTAGCTGCGGCCCGGCTTGTGTGTGCGGCTCTGTGGGCCCCGGCACTTGCCCGACTGCCGAGCTGACCGGGACCATTTTGTTAGGGCCGGCCGGGCCGCGGGGCCCCGCTAAATGCGGGGCCCCGAGCGGTTGCCCGGCTTGCCCGGCCCTGGATCCGCCCCTGCCTCTTTCCCTTGCTGTTGGGGTTCCTCAGGGCTCGGTCCTCGGCCCCCTGCTCTTTTCTCTCTACACAGCCCCCATTGGACAAACCATCACCAGATTTGGCTTCAGGTACCATCTTTATGCTGATGACACCCAATTATACACATCTTCCCATGACATCACCCCTGCACTCATACAGAACACCAGTGACTGTCTCTCTGCTGTCTCTAATATCATGTCCTCGCTCTATCTGAAACTAAATCTCTCCAAGACTGAACTACATCTGTTTCCACCATCTAATAGATCTGTCCCTGATATATCCATTGCAGTCTCAGGCCTTACTATAACTCCTAGGCAGCAGGCCCGCTGCCTCGGGGTCATGTTTGACGCAGACCTTTCCTTCACCCCTCATATTGAATCACTCGCATGTTCATGTCACCTCCACCTCAAAAACATCTCCAGAATACACCCTTTCCTTACCAGAGATACACTAAAGACACTTATTGTCTCTCTGATTCATTCTCGCCTTGACTACTGTAACTCCTTACTAATCGGTCTTCCCCTCACTAAACTCTCCCCTCTACAATCTATTCTGAATGCAGCGGCCAGGCTCATCTATCAGGCTAGACGCTACAGCGATGCTTCTGGTCTGTGCCGGTCACTACACTGGCTGCCTATTCATTATAGAATACAATATAAACCTATCCCCCTCCTCCACAAGGCTCTCCATAATGCCGCACCTCCCTACATTTCTTCCCTCATCTCTGTCTACCGCCCAACCCGTGCTCTCCGCTCACTCAATGACCTAACACTTACATCCTCTATTATCAGAACCTCCCCCGCTCGTATACAAGACTTCTCCCGAGCTGCACCACTTCTCTGGAATGCTCTACCCCGGACAATCAGATTAACTCCCAACTTCTACAGTTTCAAACGCAAACTAAAGACGCATCTTATCAGACAGGCCGATCACAATTTCTAATGTAATCCCATCTGTACTGTAATTAGAATCCCTAAAATGAACCCTCCTCTGTATATATGTTATCACCTCATACTGTGGGTTTGGAAAATCCCTTTAAGGCAGCAGAATCTGACAAAGTTTACATAAATTTCCAAATTTTCTACGCTTGCTAATGGAACATTATACCCTTTAATTCTCTTTTTCATTTGGAATCAGCGTGAAATTTTACACAGTAAATTAAATCCAGTGTTTTTGTATTTCTTGTGTATTTTTATGAGCTATTAATTCGCTACCTCTCACTTTTTAACGCTTCAGTCCAGCGGCATCCACGATCGTAATGAGCTGTAGATGCAGCCGCTTAGATACGGGCACCATTACTCTCTCCCCATGCACCTTCCTAGAAGATAAGTTGTCAGTAAATTGCTGTATGTAATAAATTTTATTTAAATCAATTAAGAAAAAAATCTGATTGTACGTGAGACATCACTTTCTGGATTTCAGCTGGTTACATATCCAGGGTACAGAAGTGGCCTGCCTTACCTTTACTCTTGGCTCAATAGATCTCGAGATGACTAGCTTAAAAAAAAAACATGATTTCTTCATACTCTAAAGGAGATGTTTATATCGTATGGGTTTATAGTTGGACACCTTTAATTCTAGAGACCTGATGGATAAAATTCTGACTGCCAACAGTAGGTTACAGTAAGGCACCATTGCAAAACATGTCTAGCCCCCTCAACCAAAAATGGCCAGTTGGTTCAGGATTGTTTTGCCTCCAACAATTTGGGTCTGTTCTGCCCCCAGCACTTTTGGCTCTGTTCTTCTCCCAGCACTTTAGGCTCTGTTCTACCCCCGCAGTTTAGGCTCTGTTTTACCCCTGCAGTTTAGGCTCTGTTTTACCCCCGCAGTTTAGGCTCTGTTTTACCCCTGCAGTTTAGGCTCTGTTTTACCCCCGCAGTTTAGGCTCTGTTTTGCTCCCTCAGTTTAGGCTTTGTTTTACCCCCGCAGTTTAGGCTCTGTTTTGCTCCCTCAGTTTAGGCTCTGTTTTGCTCCCTCAGTTTAGGCTCTGTTTTGCCCCTAGCACTTAAGGCTTTGTTCTGTCCCAGCACTTTAGGCTCTGTTTTGCCACAGCACTCTAGGCTCTGATCTGCCCCAAGCACTTTAGGCTCTTTTCTGCCCCCAACACTTTAAGCTCTGTCTGCCCCAGCACTTTAGGGTATGTTCTTCCCCCAGAACTTTTGGGGCTGTGTTTCCCCCAGCACTCTAGGCTCTATTCGTCTGCCAGCACTCTAGGCTCTATTCTGCCCCAGCTCTTTAGGCTCTGTTCTGCCTCCAACACTATAGGGTCTTTGTTGCCCCCAGCACTCTAGGCTCTGTTCTTCCCCTAGCACTCTAGGCTCTTTACTGCCCCCAGCACTTTAGGGTCTGTTCTGTCAACAGCACTCCAGGTACTGTGCTGCCCCAGCACTTTAGGCTCTGTTCTGCCCCCAGTACTTTAGGCTCTGTTCTGTCCACAGCACTTTAGGCTCTGTTCCGCCCCCAGCACTTAAGGTTGTGTTCTGCCCCAGCACTCTAGGCTCCGTTCTGCCCCCAGCACTTAAGGTTTTGTTCTGCCCCAGCACTTTAGGCTCTGTTCTGCCCCCAGCACTTTAAGCTCTGTCTGTCCCAGCACTCTAGGCTGTGTTCTGTCCCCAGCAATTTAAGCTCTGTCTGCCCCAGCACTCTAGGCTCTGTTCTGACCAAGCACTTTAGGCTCTGTTTTGCCCCCAGCACTCTATGTTCTGTTGTGCCCCAGCACTTTAGTCTCTGTTCTGCCCCAGCACTTTAGGTTCTGTTTCGCCACAGCACTCTAGGCTCTGTTCTGCCCCCATCACTTTAAGCTCTGTCCTGCCACCAGTACTTTAGGCTCTGTTCTGCCCCCAGCACTTTAGGCTCTGTTCCGCCCCCAGCACTTAAGGTTGTGTTCTGCCCCAGCACTCTAGGCTCTGTTCTGTCCCCAGCACTCTAGGTTCTGTTCCGCCCCCAGCACTTAAGGTTTTGTTCTGCCCCAGCACTTTAGGCTCTGTTCTGCCCCAGCACTTTAGGTTCTGTTTCGCCACAGCACTTAAGGTTTTGTTCTGCCCCAGCACTTTAGGTTCTGTTTCGCCACAGCACTCTAGGCTCTGTTCTGCCCCCATCACTTTAAGCTCTGTCCTGCCCCCAGCACTCTAGGCTCTGTTCCGCCCCCAGCACTTAAGGTTTTGTTCTGCCCCAGCACTTTAGGCTCTGTTCTGCTCCAGCAGTTTAAGCTCTGTTGTGCCCCAGCACTTTAGTCTCTGTTCTGTCCCCAGCACTTTAGTCTCTGTTCTATCCCCAGCACTTTAGGCTCTGTTTTGCCCCAAGTACTCTAGGCTATGTTCTGCCCCAGCACTTTAGGTTCTGTTTCGCCACAGCACTCTAGGCTCTGTTCTGCCCCCATCACTTTAAGCTCTGTCCTGTCCCCAGCACTTTAGGCTCTGTTCCACCCCCAGCACTTAAGGTTTTGTTCTGCCCCAGCACTTTAGGCTCTGTTCTGCCCCAGCACTTTAGTCTCTGTTCTGTCCCCAGCACTTTAGTCTCTGTTCTGTCCCCAGCACTTTAGTCTCTGTTCTGTCCCCAGCACTTTAGTCTCTGTTCTGTCCCCAGCACTTTAGTCTCTGTTCTGTCCCCAGCACTTTAGGCTCTGTTCTGCCCCCAGCACTCCAGGCTCTGTTCTGCCCCAGCACTTTAGGCTCTGTTCTGCCTTTATTTTTTTAGGTTATTATTATTAGTTAGTCGTAGTCGTAGTTTTTGTAAAATTGGTTTCAGATACAACAAATATCTTTGAGTATGACAAATTCCTCGACATAAGTGAAGTAATATGGAACCGTATGTGAATGGGAGCCGGGAACGCAACCATATAAATAAAAACCATGACAATCTGTAGCCGCCGATATTCACGCTCCAGAAGACGGTAAACAGATGGAACATTCTGAGAAAAGTCTGCTGTAATATGACGGCGTACCAGGGGAGCGTGCAATGTACACAGCAGATGAGGACAGAACTGTGCCATTTTATGAGACCAACTGTCCACATATACTCTCACAGTAGACACCCTCTAAGCAGGAAATGGGTTACGGCAGAACTTTTTTATTACATTTTTGAAAAAAAATCAGGAAAATAAAGCAAATCTTGTGCCATTATGTAATCTGCATGAAATAAGCAACACGCACTGCAAACTACAATCCATATGTCGCGCAGAACTTGGATATTTTTAGAGATGGAAGGCAGATTCGTGTTCAGAGACACAGGCCACGATTGTAAAGAGGTTCTCCGATGTGGACAATCGCTATTTTTAAGGAAGGGGCCTTGCCAATAAACACAAGGCGCCTCGCAGCCTATTGTACTTAGAGTTGGGCGAACATCTGAGGAATCGTTTCATTACAGATTCGGGTGGTTGTGGCCAAAAATTAATTTCGGGCCAAACTGGGTTGTCATGAACCTGAAGTGCTATTGTTATACTCTGGGGGTCTCTTCACTGATACTTAGCTTCATTCACCTCCTCTGCACATCCTCATGGGGTCCTCTTTCGGCCTCTTGGATGACATTAAGTACCCTTGGAGGCTCAGGGGTCACAAGGTGAGCGTGATGTCCCTGAGAAGGTTGGAAGAGGACCCCAAGGACATTGCAAGGAGTTAGACAGAGATGTCCAACCCCACCTATTCTCTAGGGTCTCTATAATAGTGGTTCCTGGGTATTGAACCCCTTTTTTGGGTTCAAGTCAAGGCTGAAATATTAGAAAAATTGGGGTTGAATCTTGTTCAGTCTAAACCGTTTGGTTAACTTTAGTTGTAATCTTCTGAGAAACCTGGACTTGATGGACTGATGTCTTTATCCAACCATATCTACTATGTAACTATGTAACTATGTAATATTCAATCTCCCTGCAGTGCCCCCACAGGGGAAATTAAGTATCACACATTGGCCATTCTAATCAGTTGTCTATTAGAGATGAGCGAACAGTGTTCTATCGAACACATGTTCGATCGGATATCAGGGTGTTCGCCATGTTCGAATCGAATCGAACACCACGTGGTAAAGTGCGCCAAAATTCGATTCCCCTCCCACCTTCCCTGGCGCCTTTTTTGCACCAATAACAGCGCAGGGGAGGTGGGACAGGAACTACGACACTGGGGGCATTGAAAAAAATTGGAAAAAGTCATTGGCTGCCGAAATCAGGTGACCTCCATTTTAGACGAATAGTGGATTTCAAATCCGGGTCATATGAGAATGTGAACTTTGTGACTATGAGACAGGGATAGCTGTACAGGCAGGGATAGCTAGGGATAACCTTTATTTAGGGGGGAATGTTATTAAAAATAACTTTTTGGGGCTCTATCGGGTGTGTAATTGTGATTTTTGTGAGATAAACTTTTTCCCATAGGGATGCATTGGCCAGCGCTGATTGGCCGAATTCCGTACTCTGGCCAATCAGTGCTGGCCAATGCATTCTATTAGCTTGATGAAGCAGAGTGTGCACAAGGGTTCAAGCGCACCCTCGGCTCTGATGTAGCAGAGCCGAGGCTGCACAAGGGTTCAAGCGCACCCTCGGCTCTGATGTAGGAGAGCCGAGGGTGCACTTGAACCCTTGTGCACCCTCAGCTCTGCTACATCAGAGCCGAGGGTGCGCTTGAACCCTTGTGCACACTCTGCTTCATCAAGCTAATAGAATGCATTGGCCAGCGCTGATTGGCCAATGTATTCTATTAGCCTGATGAAGTAGAGCTGAATGTGTGTGCTAAGCACACACATTCAGCTCTACTTCATCGGGCTAATAGAATGCATTGGCCAGCGCTGATTGGCCAGAGTACGGAACTCGACCAATCAGCGCTGGCTCTGCTGGAGGAGGCGGAGTCTAAGATCGCTCCACACCAGTCTCCATTCAGGTCCGACCTTAGACTCCGCCTCCTCCGGCAGAGCCAGCGCTGATTGGCCGAAGGCTGGCCAATGCATTCCTATGCGAATGCAGAGACTTAGCAGTGCTGAGTCAGTTTTGCTCAACTACACATCTGATGCACACTCGGCACTGCTACATCAGATGTAGCAATCTGATGTAGCAGAGCCGAGGGTGCACTAGAACCCCTGTGCAAACTCAGTTCACGCTAATAGAATGCATTGGCCAGCGCTGATTGGCCAATGCATTCTATTAGCCCGATGAAGTAGAGCTGAATGTGTGTGCTAAGCACACACATTCAGCACTGCTTCATCACGCCAATACAATGCATTAGCCAGTGCTGATTGGCCAGAGTACGGAATTCGGCCAATCAGCGCTGGCTCTGCTGGAGGAGGCGGAGTCTAAGGTCGGACCTGAATGGAGACTGGTGTGGAGCGATCTTAGACTCCGCCTCCTCCAGCAGAGCCAGCGCTGATTGGTCGAGTTCCGTACTCTGGCCAATCAGCGCTGGCCAATGCATTCTATTAGCCCGATGAAGTAGAGCTGAATGTGTGTGCTTAGCACACACATTCAGCTCTACTTCATCAGGCTAATAGAATACATTGGCCAATCAGCGCTGGCCAATGCATTCTATTAGCTTGATGAAGCAGAGTGTGCACAAGGGTTCAAGCGCACCCTCGGCTCTGATGTAGCAGAGCCGAGGCTGCACAAGGGTTCAAGTGCACCCTCGGCTCTCCTACATCAGAGCCGAGGGTGCGCTTGAACCCTTGTGCACACTCTGCTTCATCAAGCTAATAGAATGCATTGGCCAGCACTGATTGGCCAGAGTACGGAATTCGGCCAATCAGCGCTGGCTAATGCATTCTATTAGCCCGATGAAGTAGAGCTGAATGTGTGTGCTTAGCACACACATTCAGCTCTACTTCATCAGGCTAATAGAATACATTGGCCAATCAGCGCTGGCCAATGCATTCTATTAGCTTGATGAAGCAGAGTGTGCACAAGGGTTCAAGCGCACCCTCGGCTCTGATGTAGCAGAGCCGAGGCTGCACAAGGGTTCAAGTGCACCCTCGGCTCTCCTACATCAGAGCCGAGGGTGCGCTTGAACCCTTGTGCAGCCTCGGCTCTGCTACATCAGAGCCGAGGGTGCGCTTGAACCCTTGTGCACACTCTGCTTCATCAAGCTAATAGAATGCATTGGCCAGCACTGATTGGCCAGAGTACGGAATTCGGCCAATCAGCGCTGGCCAATGCATTCTATTAGCCCGATGAAGTAGAGCTGAATGTGTGTGCTAAGCACACACATTCAGCACTGCTTCATCACGCCAATACAATGCATTAGCCAGTGCTGATTGGCCAGAGTACGGAATTCGGCCAATCAGCGCTGGCTCTGCTGGAGGAGGCGGAGTCTAAGATCGCTCCACACCAGTCTCCATTCAGGTCCGACCTTAGACTCCGCCTCCTCCAGCAGAGCCAGCGCTGATTGGCCGAATTCCGTACTCTGGCCAATCAGCACTGGCTAATGCATTGTATTGGCTTGATGAAGCAGTGCTGAATGTGTGTGCTTAGCACACACATTCAGCTCTACTTCATCGGGCTAATAGAATGCATTGGCCAATCAGCGCTGGCCAATGCATTCTATTAGCGTGAACTGAGTTTGCACAGGGGTTCTAGTGCACCCTCGGCTCTGCTACATCAGATTGCTACATCTGATGTAGCAGTGCCGAGTGTGCATCAGATGTGTAGTTGAGCAAAACTGACTCAGCACTGCTAAGTCTGCATTCGCATAGGAATGCATTGGCCAGCCTTCGGCCAATCAGCGCTGGCTCTGCCGGAGGAGGCGGAGTCTAAGGTCGGACCTGAATGGAGACTGGTGTGGAGCTATCTTAGACTCCGCCTCCTCCAGCAGAGCCAGCGCTGATTGGTCGAGTTCCGTACTCTGGCCAATCAGCACTGGCCAATGCATTTCTATGGGGAAAAGTTAGCTTGCGAAAATCGCAAACTGACAGGGATTTCCATGAAATAAAGTGACTTTTATGCCCCCAGACATGCTTCCCCTGCTGTCCCAGTGTCATTCCAGGGTGTTGGTATCATTTCCTGGGGTGTCATAGTGGACTTGGTGACCCTCCAGACACGAATTTGGGTTTCCCCCTTAACGAGTTTATGTTCCCCATAGACTATAATGGGGTTCGAAACCCATTCGAACACTCGAACAGTGAGCGGCTGTTCGAATCGAATTTCGAACCTCGAACATTTTAGTGTTCGCTCATCTCTATTGTCTATGTAATGTAAGGATGGGCAGGTCCTCCAGAGAATGAGATATTCTCCATTTTGGTCAAGGGGAGATCCTGAGCAGAGGTCTCCTATTACCTCCAATGTCATTAATAGGGTGTAAGGGAAAGGGTTTGCTAAAATGGACAACATTTTAAAGTAGTCATGACCACAAAAAGTGTACAGTTGATCCTCTGGAGCACGTTTATATCCATGTACTGATAATGTTATTGTAATCCAGCCCACCGAACATGGCTTTGGTCAGTTTCACACTAGTGGATATCTTTACTCAATAGAATTTTTGTCAAAAAACAATCCACCAAACATCCCATTCTACGGGGCAGAGCCATCTATCAGTTCAGTCGCCTTCTGTTATAGAGTATGTACCAATCATTTTTAGAAAAGTTACTATTAGGGTTGAGCCGATCTTGAGATTTCAGGATCGATTTTAAAATCCAATTTCCAATCATTTTACAGCCGATCCCGATCGTGAAATTTGCTCGATTGTCGATCGGGATCCGATCTTTTCCAATCCCAATCGCTCAACCCTAGTCAATGCTTCTCTATGGGAAAAGTCACTATTAGGGTTGAGCCGATCTTGAGATTTCAAAATCCGATTTCCGATCATTTTCCAGCCGATCCCGATCGCGATCATGAAATTTGCTCGATCCCCGATAAGGATCTGATCTTTTCTGATCCTTATTGCTCAACCCTAGTTACAATATGTCATAGTGACATAGTGTCGGATGTTTGATCAGTGGTGGTCCAGGTTCTGGGATCCTGTCCCATTACTAAAGCAAACCAGCACAAGTATTGAGTTGAGTGCTGGGTCCTGTAGTTTTTTGAGTCTGCCCTGATTTGTAGAAAGTCTATACACCACATTGTCCACCCTATGAGAAGACCCAAGCAAAGGCAATCAGAAGCAAAAAGTCATGACTTTAGAAGACTGCCATTACTCAAGCCAGTCTTTAGAGCCTTGGAAAACCCCATAAATTCCCACCATGTACATTTCCCCCATAGCCCCTGCAGCTCTATACATTTACCCCATCATTTATGCCAGATTTCTGCAAGATAATAAATCTAGAATGGCTGATGGCCGATCCCACTACATGACCCCGCTACGCCACCTAGGACCATAGGCCGTATGTAGTACTGCATCCCTGCCCCATTCCCTTAAACAATTCATGAACAAATGGGCGCTGCTTATTGAAAAAGATGCAGATGATATTTTTTCTAATTTTAAGATGAGGTCATCTTGAACTTTTTGAAATTGGACTTTTATCCAAATTGGTTCTCGGAAGCAATTTTTGACAATCTCGGATACATTTTTGACATTCCTCGACCAAATTTGTCACCATGGAGACAAAACATGAATTGAAAGGAATGTTCCCATGGTCACTGATGTTGCGAAGCGCCGTCCCCGAGTATTCAAGTTCTACGTCTGTACATACATCGGCAAAAATACATGCACATTACAGTATGTGTTAGGAATGAGGAAAAAGGCTTTAGTTCCACCTATAGGTCGAGAGTAGGGTTGAGCCAATCTTGAGATTTCAGGATCGTTTTTAAAATCCAATTTCCGATCATTTTCCCTCCGAACCCGATCCCAATGCCGATCCTAATACAAGTCAATGGGATTTTTTAATGATCGAAAATCGGATTTTAAAAACAATCCTGTTCACTACACAGTGTGGAGTCCAAAAACTGAAGGCTTCAATTTTTGGACTCCATGCTGTGTGGTGATTAAAAAATCCTCTGACTGATGCTGGGAGTAGGAGGGGCTTGTTGTGGCTTAGGAGAGTGTGGGCGGATACAGGGCGGGGAGACGTGAGTGCATCACTCACGTCTCCCCTCCCAGTACCCGCCCACACTCTCCTAAGCCACATGCCCCGCCTTCTCCCAGCATCTGTAACACTAGCCTGGGAGGCGGCGGCGCGCACGGAGCTCTGCAGGCCTGTGAATGAGAGAGGACTGGACTGAGAACAATGGGGAGTGGCAGCGGCAGCGCTTCTGTGCAGGTAAGTTGAGCGATCGGGATTAGAATTCCGGTCCCAATCTTTTTATAGGCGGGATTGGAACCCGATCGTGAAATTTACTCGATCACCGATCGGGATCTGATCTTTTCTGATCCTGATCACTCAACCCTAGTTGAGAGACAGCTCTAGTGCCCCCTACTGACTACAAAAATCTTCCATATCCATGGGTTGTGTGTGGTATTAAAGGGGTTTTCTTGACCAAAATGAAAATCTGTACACACATTCCACATAAAACACATTGCCAGGTAGTGAATTACTTGCTGTCACTCTTTGGCCCTCCTCGTTCCTTGGGATGCAAAACTCGATTTCAGCTTTTCCGCTGTCATCACGTCCATTCACCGAGCCCCAACACTTCCGGATCTATAAATGAACAGACAGGTCAGTACTGATTTCATAAAAGAGGTCGGCAGGACAGACTTGAATGTTCTGCCTGAACAATTTGGGAGAAGTTGTGCATGGACGTCAGAATAAAAGAGCCAAAAATAATTTTATAAAAAAAATTTGTGCCCCAGAAACCCCCTTTTTCCCAACTCTAGCAACTAAAACCCTTTAAATAGTCAATGCTCCACTGATTTTGGTGCAATTTGATTTTTTTTCTCCAGCCCACACCATTCCTGAGCAATAGGGTTGAGCTGATCTTGAAATTTCGGGATCGTTTTTAAAATACGATTTCCGATAATTTTTCAGCCGATCCTGATCCCAAGATTGTTTTCCCAATTCTAAGATCGTTTTCAAAAGCTACAAAAAGTTACCAAAAATACATACAAGTTCTTAGAATGCATAGAAAGAGAAAGGAAACACTTAAATGGCCATAAAACATTGTTTTTCAATCACTACACAGAGAATCTCTATGGGAAATGTCACTTTTCACATAACTCAAGCTCCCAGCTTCTCCAAGTAGCATCTCATGGGCTGACATGAGTTGTTCTTGGCTACTCTTCTGCTTCGTCCTTGCTTTATCGTATACTCAGCTCTGCTACATCTCCATTACTGTACATTGACTTGTCTATCTACTCTTCTGCTTCGTAATGGAGAAGTAGCAGAGCTGAGTATATGGTAAAGCAGGGACGAAGCAGAATAGTAGATAGACAAGTCAATGTACGGTAATGTAGATGTAGCAGAGCTGAGTATACGGTAATGCATGGACGAAGCAGAAAAGTAGATAGACAAGTCAATGTACAGTAATGAAGATGAAGCAGAGCTGAGTATATGGTAAAGCAGGGACGAAGGAGAAGAGTAGATAGTATCTACTCCTCTGTTACCTCCCTGCTGTACTGTATACTGGACTCTGCTACATCTCCATTACTGTACATCGACTTGGCTAACTTCAAGGGTTGAGCGATCGGGATTGGAATTCCGTTCCCAATCTTTTTTAGGCGGGATCGGAACCCGATCGCGATCACGAAATTTACTCAATTGCCGATCAGGATCCGATCTTTTTCCGATTCCGATCGCTTAACCCTACTGAGCAATTAGTGCTGTTATTTTAGAACCCAATATACTAGTTAGGCTCTCTAGTGGTCAGGTGGGCAGTCCTTAGCTGTAGTAGATCATCTGAGACTGCCCACCTGACAGATGAGAGGCTAATTAGCATATTGGATGCTGATACTAACAACACCAATTGCTCAGGAACCGTAAGGGCTAGAGAAAAAATTCCAACTGCTCCGAATTCAGGGGAGCGGCGCCTATTTCATTGGAGTTGGTGAAAGGCTCTCTAAAGGTGAGTCTCCTTCACTTCGATGGTACAGAGCTGCTATAAACTTATCCCACGGACAGGCGTAGTATTGTTTTTACAATCCTGAACAACCCCTTTAAGAAAAGTCTTAAAATTACTTTTAGGACCCCGAATATATTTTTTTTTAATGAGTTAAGTTTTACATGAAGTTACTAAGACCAAACGGAAACATCTCTCATCTTTCCAAGAATCCGTGGGATCCACAAGACGTTGCCTTAATGTCAATGAGATTTTATCTCTGGTGACATTTAAGACACATCTCGCCAGTCACTGTCTCCTGGCATTTTAACAAGTCTCCTCATGACAATCGGTGAGGGGAAAAGAAGGGGTTAATCCGATAAAAGCCGCGTTATGTAAGGACATCTCTCGGAGGAGGCGCGCACAAGGCAGGTCTCTCCTCAAATACCATAGTCAATGACAACGCTGAGGTCACCCGGCCCCGGAGTAATTATAACCAGATGATTTATTATTTATGGTCACAACACAAACCTTGTTTTCTTTTTTGCCATCGGAAATTTGAACCTTCACATCAGAAAAGACGTCTTGAGGAGCGACCTCCCGGGGATGAATCGTCATCGCAAGACTCTGTAGAATAATTGCAGAAAAGACGCGTATAGAGGAAAGTAAACGCTTCACGGAGGATAATTGCTGGAAACACATCATTTCTGGCATGTTTGGATTTCAGGGTCACTTACGACTGTCACCCATGGGATGTCAAGCGCTGTCACCGAGGATTTAAGTCAATTATAATTGTTGTAGTTTATAGATGGCGAGATTTCTTATATCAGGACGATTGTTAAGAACACTTAAAGTGCGACAGATGTCTGAGATGTGGGGAAATGATGATATCACATACACTAAGGACTGTGGAATAGAGGCTCCTACTTATTAACGTACCCCAAGTATCAGCCTGTCATTATCCTGTACCCCAAGTATCAGCCTGTTATTATCCTGTACCCCAAGTATCAGCCTGCCATTATCCTGTACCCCAAGTGTCAGCCTGTCATTATCCTGTACCCCAAGTATCAGCCTGTCATTATCCTGTACCCCAAGTATCAGCCTGTTATTATCCTGTACCCCAAGTATCAGCCTGTTATTATCCTGTACCCCAAGTGTCAGCCTGTCATTATCCTGTACCCCAAGTATCAGCCTGTCATTATCCTGTACCCCAAGTATCAGCCTGTTATTATCCTGTACCCCAAGTATCAGCCTGTCATTATCCTGTACCCCAAGTATCAGCCTGTCATTATCCTGTACCCCAAGTATCAGCCTGTCATTATCCTGTACCCCAAGTGTCAGCCTGTCATTATCCTGTACCCCAAGTATCAGCCTGTCATTGTCCTGTACCCCAAGTATCAGCCTGTCATTGTCCTGTACCCCAAGTATCAATGCATTATACTCTGAGAAGACCCCAGACTATAATAATAGTTAGTGGGTGGTCCACTATGGGGCCACTTTGGGACAATATACTGTGTGTAAATAGGGCGTTATACTGTATTAGGGCCAGAAAATAGGGCATTATGCGGTGGGGGAAGTCAAAGGTTTGCTGTGGGGCCCAGTCTTTACTAGTTTCGCCCCTGTGAACACTAAGCCACCTTTCTGCTGGAAGAAAGATCATAAATTTATCTCACGATTATGACTCCTGTTTATGGGACAACCTATTCGGCCATATGGACATATGACTATGCAAATAAGACCTCCATGGTGGAAAGGAGAGACTTGTTCCTAGCGCCATCTTTTGGAATGGAGCTCCTATAGATTAATACATAAAACCTAATTGCATACTCTGGGACATCTTCGAGACACCTGCTTGCTCAGAAGACCCTTCTGTAAGTGAGAACGGAGAGCCCCTCTAGTAGACCAGGCCCATCCATCTAATGTCATTGATATAAGCGGTGTTTGGTACAGATGAGGGTCCAGCAGGGTGGTCATTGGTGGACAAGACGACAACATCTGAGCTTCTGGCACCACAGACAAGAATGAACTACAAAGGAGAAACCAGAATTTGCCGCAGTCACGGCGTTGACATAATTCTCCATAATAATTTCGCTTCTCTCGTAACCGGCAGCCTTTTCTTTGAGATAAATTTTCCCTGACAAATTAGACTTGTTAAATACTCGCCATATTCATATGTATTTCTTTTGCCTTAAACCAATGGATTCGCCGACCGCTCGCCTGCAGATGAGTGTGTGAGCAGATTTATCGGATGGGACAGGATGCACTGAGCGAGTCACCGCAGCCCTCCGCCCGGCGAGCGCCATGTCACTTCTCATTAATGAGACACCAGTGACTCCAGCCGCATGGAGAGTAAGCAAAAAGAGTAATGTAAATAAAAGTATCTAAAAACCGGCATCGACCCGATGGACTGCAGAGTAAACAAGCCGCGCATCAATAATACATGAAAAACTTCACCTCCTCCAAGGCTCCTGCACATGGAGGAGTTATGTGCTTCAGACTTCTATGGTTCTTAAGACATAGCGTACCTCGGCACTCCAGGGTCCGTCTGCCCAGAGGTTAATGGCCAAACAACTGGAAAATTGATAACAATAAGGCTTGATAGGTGGATTTCATGTCTAGGTGAAGGAACATTGCACTGGTTCAGATCAGGTGGCAGACACAGAAGCAGGATCATCATAAAAGTGACAACCGCAGAACCCCTGGTGACAACCATAAGACAGCAGTAGGACAATAATATTAGGACCCCCAATAAGCAACATCTGTAGCTACAGCCATGGAGTACCCAAGGACAAAGTCAGGCAAAGTGTATGCAGGAACAAATACAGCCACAGCGTACTCAATAAGGACCACAGCTACAATGTGCCCAAAGACAAACACAGCCATAATGTACACAATAATGTACACATAATAACCACGGCCACAGTGTACCCAATAACAACCACAGCTATAATACATTCAATAACAACTACAGCCATAGTGTACCCAATAACAACTACAGCCACAGTGTACCCAATAACAACCACAGCCATAGTGTACCCAATAATAACTAAAACCACAGTTTACCCAATAATAACTACAGACACAGTTCACCCAATAATAAATACAACCACAGTGTACCCAATAGCAACCACAGCTATAATAGACCCAATAATGACTACAGACACAGTGTACCCAATAACAACTAAAACCACAGTTTACCCAATAACAACTACAACCACTGTGTACCCAATAAGAACTACAACCACAGTGCACCCAATAACAACTACAGACACAGTGTACCCAATAACAACTACAGACACACTTTACCCAATAACAACTACAACCACAGTGTACCCAATAATAACTACAGCCACAGTGTACCTAATAACAACTACAACCACATTGTACCCAATAATAACTATAACTATAGCATATAGCGTACCCAATAACAACTACAGTCACAGTGTACCCAATAACAACTACAACCAGTGTACCCAATAATAACTATAACTATAGCATATAGCGTACCCAATAACAACTACAGTCACAGTGTACCCAATAACAACTACAACCAGTGTACCCAATAATAACTATAACTATAGCATATAGCGTACCCAATAACAGCTACAGTCACAGTGTACCCAATAACAACTACAACCAGTGTACCCAATAATAACTATAACTATAGCATATAGCGTACCCAATAACAACTACAACCGCAGTGTACCCAATAATAACTATAACTACAGCCATAGTGTACCCAATAACAACTACAGACACAGTGTACCTAATAACAACTACAACCACAGTGTACCCAATAACAACTACAGACACACTGTACCCAATAACAACTACAACCACAGTGTACCCAATAACAACTACAGCCACAGTGTACCCAATAAGAACTACAACCACAGTGCACCCAATAACAACTACAGTCACAGTGTACCCAATAACAACTACAACCAGTGTACCCAATAATAACTATAACTATAGCATATAGCGTACCCAATAACAACTACAACCGCAGTGTACCCAATAATAACTATAACTACAGCCATAGTGTACCCAATAACAACTACACACACAGTTTACCAAATAACAACTACAGCCACAGTGTACCCAATACCAACTACAGCCATAGTGTACCCAATAACAACTAGAACCACAGTGTACCCAATAACAACTAAAACCACAGTGTACCCAATAAAAACTACAGCCATAGTGTACCCAATAACAACTACAGACACAGTTCACCCAATAATAAATACAACCACAGTGTACCCAATAGCAACCACAGCTATAATAGACCCAATAATAACTACAGCCACAGTGTACCCAATAATAACTACAGCCACAGTGTACCCAATAATAACTACAGTCATAGTGTACTCAATAACAACTACAACCACAGTGCACCCAATAATAACTACAGCCACAGTGTACCCAATAACAACTACAACCACATTGTACCCAATAAGAACTACAGCCACAGTGTACCCAATAATAACTACAGTCATAGTGTACCCAATAATAACTACAGTCATAGTGTACTCAATAACAACTACAACCACATTGTACCCAATAAGAACTACAGCCACAGTGTACCCAATAATAACTACAGTCATAGTGTACCCAATAATAACTACAGTCATAGTGTACTCAATAACAACTACAGACACAGTGCACCCAATAATAACTACAGCCACAGTGTACCCAATAACAACTACAACCACATTGTACCCAATAAGAACTACAGCCACAGTGTACCCAATAACAACTACAGCCACAGTGTACCCAATAATAACTACAGTCATAGTGTACCCAATAATAACTACAGTCATAGTGTACTCAATAACAACTACAGACACAGTGCACCCAATAATAACTACAGCCACAGTGTACCCAATAACAACTACAACCACAGTGTACCCAATAACAACTACAACCACAGTGTACCCAATAACAACTACAGACACAGTGTACCCAATAACAACTACAGACACAGTGTACCCAATAACAACTACAACCACTGTACCCAATAACAACTACAACCACAGTGTACCCAATAACAACTACAGCCACAGTGTACCCAATAACAACTACAGCCACAGTGTACCCAATAACAACTACAGACACACTGTACCCAATAATAACTACAGCCATAGTGTACCCAATAACAACTACAGACACAGTGTACCCAATAACAATACAACCACAGTGTACCCAATAACAACTACAACCACAGTGTACCCAATAACAATACAACCACAGTGTACCCAATAACAACTACAGACACACTGTACCCAATAGCAACTACAGTCATAGTGTACCCAATAATAACTACAGCCACAGTGTACCCAATAACAACTACAGCCACAGTGTACCCAATAACAACTACAGACACAGTGTACCCAATAACAACTACAACCACAGTGTACCCAATAACAACTACAACCACAGTGTACCCAATAACAACTACAGCCACAGTGTACCCAATAACAACTACAGACACAGTGTACCCAATAACAACTACAACCACAGTGTACCCAATAACAACTACAGACACACTGTACCCAATAACAACTACAGCCACAGTGTACCCAATAACAACTACAGCCACAGTGTACCTAATAACAACTACAACCACAGTGTACCCAATAACAACTACAGACACAGTGTACCCAATAACAACTACAACCACAGTGTACCCAATAACAACTACAGACACACTGTACCCAATAACAACTACAGCCACTGTGTACCTAATAACAACTACAACCACAGTGTACCCAATAACAACTACAGACACACTGTACCCAATAACAACTACAACCACTGTGTACCCAATAACAACTACAGACACACTGTACCCAATAACAACTACAGCCACAGTGTACCCAATAATAACTACAGCCACAGTGTACCCAATAACAACTACAACCACAGTGTACCCAATAACAACTACAGCCACAGTGTACCCAATAACAACTACAGACACAGTGTACCCAATAACAACTACAACCACAGTGTACCCAATAACAACTACAGACACACTGTACCCAATAACAACTACAGCCACAGTGTACCCAATAATAACTACAGCCACAGTGTACCCAATAACAACTACAGACACACTGTACCCAATAACAACTACAACCACAGTGTACCCAATAATAACTACAGCCACAGTGTACCTAATAACAACTACAACCACAGTGTACCCAATAATAACTACAGACACACTGTACCCAATAACAACTACAGCCACAGTGTACCCAATAACAACTACAGACACACTGTACCCAATAACAACTACAACCACTGTGTACCCAATAACATCTACAGACACACTGTACCCAATAACAACTACAACCACAGTGTATCCAATAACAATACAACCACTGTGTACCCAATAACAACTACAGACACACTGTACCCAATAACAACTACAACCACAGTGTATCCAATAACAATACAACCACAGTGTACCCAATAACAACTACAGACACACTGTACCCAATAACAACTACAACCACAGTGTACCCAATAACAACTACAGACACACTGTACCCAATAACAACTACAACCACAGTGTACCCAATAACAACTACAGACACACTGTACCCAATAACAACTACAACCACTGTGTACCCAATAACAACTACAGACACAGTGCACCAAATAATAACTACAGCCACAGTGTACCCAATAACAACTACAACCACAGTGTATCCAATAACAATACAACCACAGTGTACCCAATAACAACTACAACCACAGTGTATCCAATAACAATACAACCACAGTGTACCCAATAACAACTACAACCACAGTGTATCCAATAACAATACAACCACAGTGTACCCAATAACAACTACAGCCACAGTGTATCCAATAACAATACAACCACAGTGTACCCAATAACAACTACAGACACACTGTACCCAATAACAACTACAACCACAGTGTATCCAATAACAATACAACCACAGTGTACCCAATAATAACTACAGCCACAGTGTACCCAATAACAACTACAACCACAGTGTATCCAATAACAATACAACCACAGTGTACCCAATAACAACTACAGCCACAGTGTACCCAATAACAACTACAGCCATAGTGTACCCAATAATAACTACCACCACAGTGTCCAATGAATACAGTAATACAGTAGTATGGGCGCCATACAGAAGCTGCAGGTTACATGACCATTGCCCTCTCACCTTTATCCACCCCTTATACTCCTCCACAGTATACTGTTGCACCATTTCAGCTACGCCCAGTAGTACTCAATGATATTGTGTGCAGCGTTTAGATTCCAGCGCCAGCCGTTTCACACTTTATGGCTGTCAGCGGGAGACGTCGTCTGTTCTCCGCTTAGATATTTTCCAGCTTTATGCTTCCCATCTGGAAACTAGATAAAGCGATGTATACAGTGACATGCTGAGACCTTGTATTATCTATATGGCGTGAGAAGGGACTGATCTTAAGACATACAGAAGACTTCTCAAACATTTCCTTCAAGGCTAAGTCATCATGGCGACATGACGCGTTCCGCAAGTCACGGTGAAATCTCAAGATTACTGTAACAGCAGTAATCTTCTATTTAACCATTTCTTAGCTGATTGTATGAATCCTAAGAGACTATTTACAATGGAGTCTTGGCGCGCTGTCACTCTGAACCTTTTGGTGTTTTGTTTATCCAAATCCGTTCAGCTATTCCACAGATATAAACTCTGTTAGTGTTGATTCAGATTAGGGTCTAGTAGCCAAGTGGGTGGTAACACTGTGGCTTCTTTGGGAGTGTTGTATGTCTCTGTGTTACCGCCCACTTGGCTAATACACCCTAATTGGTATCAGCACTAACAGGGCTTATATCTTTAGAATAGCTGATCGGATTTGGATAAACAAAACTGCAAACTACTCAGGGTGACAGCTCCGATCAGATGAGGAATTGGGCTTTTCAGATTGGTCCTCTTTAAAGCAGTTTTCCAAGATTCTAATATGACGTCACCTTAGAATTGACCATTGATATCAGATTTTTGGGGGTCTGACTCTTCGTAACCTTGCCGATTAGCTTTTTAAAGGGACCACCGTGTTGTGGCCTGTTCATTGATTACATTGGTCACCATCTACTTAGTACTGACTGTTCGGGGTAGTTACAGCTTAAATGGGACAGCACTGTAATACTCTGCATCACCACTAGGAAGAGTAAGGTGTACTGATCCATAGAAACAATGGAGAGGCCGCAGCACCCCTTCCCTCCGAGACCATCTCTTGATCAGATCTTCATCTTACACACCCCATGAACAGCTGTTTTACTTGCTTGAATGCAAATAAACTAAAAATGAAGTCCTACCATTTTTGTGTCAATGGCTCCTATGTAGGGTTGAGCTATCGGGAGCGGAAATGATCGGATCCTGATCGGCGATCGAGCAAATTTCATGATCACGATCGGGATCGGCTGCAAAATGATCGGAAATGGGATTTTAAAATCGATCCTGAAATCTTAAAGGGGTATTCCCACGTCGCATACTCACCAGTCTTCACTGCTGTAAAATCTTCTTTCTTCCTGGTCTTGCATCATTTGGTGGGCGGGGTTTCATGCAACCTGCCGTTTAGCTCTGCCCCCTAATTAGTGTGTAGCTCCGCCCACCGCATAACGTGATCCTATGGGGTGGCTGAAGGGTCATCAAAGGTCGTCAAACGTCCTCAAACAACACAATATGCACAATACTGCCTGTCTCTGCCATAATGAACACAATTGAATTAGCTAGCCTGATAAATGGGAGAACAGAAGACATGTTCAGAAAAGTTGCTTCCTTTTGTTGCTGTGGATATCCTGAAGCAATACAAGAAGGATTGCAAAAGTATACACGCCCTTTAAAGGACAACGCATTTCCAGCATGGCGTTTAGTATTGTTATGACCCGCTCGGTTTCGTCTGTCAGGACGAACGTCTTTTCACGTCACGCTCAATCCCTCATGCACAATCCCTTTTAAGATGTCCGCCGCTGCTGAGTTATGTATGAAGGCGGCCGATCTCCAGCGACATACATTATGTACAGTACGCCAGATTATACTAGGAAGTGCATTTCCTCCTCTCGTTCCTCCCGGGGATAAACCTTGAACATGATGCTGTGAGACAGAAGAAATCTTCCCTTTCAAGATGATTGCCCGGGGGTGAGTCCCTGGGAGCCGCAAGAACTTTCTGACTCGCTCCGAGATGTTCTGGTGGCAATTGCAGCGGAGGAAAGGTTTGGACGCGGTGACCTGATATCGACTCAGAGGGAAATGACGACTTTTACTCGTTTACTAGGAGAGATGAAAGTGAAGTATAATATATATATATATATATATTACTCTAAATGTTATCACCGGAAACCAGCCTGTTGGGTTTGTAAATGTGAACTGGCGCTTCTATTATAGCTGCAGATGAAGCAGAAGTTATTGCAGCGTAGTCAGTGAGACTTTTCATTCCAGACCTGCGTGAAAGGATCGAAACGAGTGAATACAGCCTTATTGTGGAGTTCAATCACAGCTAGATAAATTGGTGTGCTGTGAGCTCCCCCTAGTGGTGGCGGCAGACAGACAGCAATATAATATTAAAGGGGTTTTCCTGGATTGATGACCACAGATCAGACTCAAGAGCCAGCTAAAGAAGCTTCCCCAATCCTAGCAACTATCGAGAGTCACCCCTAGGGGGAGCTGATTGCATACAGATTGAATAAAGCCATATGAAATGATCTCCCCCTAGTGGTGGCAGCATGCAGACAGAACTAGATCATTTATTTGTATCTATCTATCTATCTATCTATCTATCTATCTATCTATCTATCTATCCTTTCATCCATTTCCTGCCAGCTCCATAAATATTCACCCTCTTAATAATATTCCAGGGATTAATAGGTTAATCTCGTCAGGAGTGCGGCATAAAATATGTTATAAGTCTCCGACATTAAGAGCGGCTTGTGTAATAAGATCTGGCACGCAGAGCAGCGGATCAATAGCGCCCCCTCCCCAACCTGCGAGAGCGGATCTGGAGATAGTCACAAATCACCAGCAAACCTCAAGCAGAAAATTACATTTTTCTAAAGGATAAAAGAGAAGCATGAAGTGAAGAAAAGAACCACAAGGACAAGATGGAAATCACAGCGTCTGCTCAGGATTGTACCGCCAGATTTACATGTACAGGAGGAGCAAGCTGGGTATCTAAGTCTATCATGTGTGATACCGCTTTATAATCTGCCATACTTAATACTACCGGTATCATGTGTGATATAGTCTGCTGAGCTGTGTATCTAATCCTATCCTGTGTGATACAGTATACTGAGCTGTGTATCTAATCCTATCCTGTGTGATACTGTATACTGAGCTGTGTATCTAATCCTATCCTGTGTGATACTGTATACTGAGCTGTGTATCTAATCCTATCCTGTGTGATACTGTATACTGAGTTGTGTATCTAATCCTATCCTGTGTGATACTGCCTTCTAAGCTGTGTATCTAATCCTATCCTGTGTGATACAGTCTGCTGAGCTGTGTATCTAATCCTATCCTGTGTGATACTGTATACTGAGCTGTGTATCTAATCCTATCCTGTGTGATACTGTATACTGAGCTGTGTATCTAATCCTATCCTGTGTGATACAGTCTGCTGAGCTGTGTATCTAATCCTACCCTGTGTGATACTGTCTGCTGAGCTGTGTATCTAATCCTACCCTGTGTGATACTGTATACTGAGCTGTGTATCTAATCCTATCCTGTGTGATACTGTATACTGAGCTGTGTATCTAATCCTATCCTGTGTGATACAGTCTGCTGAGCTGTGTATCTAATCCTATCCTGTGTGATACTGTATACTGAGCTGTGTATCTAATCCTATCCTGTGTGATACTGTATACTGAGCTGTGTATCTAATCCTATCCTGTGTGATACTGTATACTGAGCTGTGTATCTAATCCTATCCTGTGTGATACTGTATACTGAGCTGTGTATCTAATCCTATCCTGTGTGATACTGTATACTGAGCTGTGTATCTAATCCTATCCTGTGTGATACTGTATACTGAGCTGTGTATCTAATCCTATCCTGTGTGATACTGTATACTGAGCTGTGTATCTAATCCTATCCTGTGTGATACTGTATACTGAGCTGTGTATCTAATCCTATCCTGTGTGATACTGTATACTGAGCTGTGTATCTAATCCTATACTGTATGATACTGTATACTGAGCTGTGTATCTAATCCTATCCTGTGTGATACTGTATACTGAGCTGTGTATCTAATCCTATCCTGTGTGATACTGTATACTGAGCTGTGTATCTAATCCTATCCTGTGTGATACTGTATACTGAGCTGTGTATCTAATCCTATCCTGTATGATACTGTATACTGAGCTGTGTATCTAATCCTATACTGTATGATACTGTATACTGAGCTGTGTATCTAATCCTATCCTGTGTGATACAGTCTGCTGAGCTGTGTATCTAATCCTATCCTGTGTCATACTATATATTTATATAGTATATACAAAGTAAAATAGAACAGCCTGGAGGGATTTGTACCTGGTTTATCTAAGCTGTCCTGGATACAAGAACTTGGACAAGGCCTGAGGATTAGATACCTCTCGCAATAAACAACTGTAAATTTGGGTATTAACACAAGAGACAAAAAAAAATTAATCAAAAAAGTTGCACTAAATCCCATAAAACAGTAAATCCCTGTAAAGGACATGTAGTAATCCTGTGTATCCTGCACGCCCCGGTTATGGACGGCCGTACTTGTCCTGCTAGGATGTGAGGGGACAGATAAGACTCACCTTGTGGAGACGCTTGTGCTGCAGAATGAAGGTGTCGGCGAATGGCACAGCAATGACAGAACATGAGAGCAGATATCAGATACGTCCCATCATTATATTACCCTGAATGCAGAATATACTGCAACAAATCTGCTGACTCCACTTTATTCCTCCACCAGATTTAAAGGGACACCCCACCATTATCTGAGTCAACGAATGCAACCTCGGGCATCTTTGAAACACATCTTTATTATTATTTTCTTTAGTTTTGGGGGGTATTTTTATCCTATAGAATATAAAAATCTACCTTTGGTGCATGGAAACCATCAACAAGTAGGAAGATCACTGATCATGAAATCTAGTAGGAGATATTTCATTTTGCTAAAAATTGTATGAAAGCAGTGGTGAGTCTGCTGCCTGAGGCGGGCTATCAAAAAACGTCACCCCCCCCCCCCCCTTCCATGACTGAAAACCGGAGGTTTGGGGCTTCCCACATTTTCTGTTTCTTCCCTTTGGACCACCACTTCTTCCAGCTGTGAGTTGACTCTGTAAAGTTTGCAACACAGACATCTTTATTATTAATTATTATTTATTTATATAGCACCATTAATTCCATGGTGCTGTACATTATTATATTAATTCCATAGTGTTGTACATTACTATATTAATTCCATGGTGCTGTACATTATTATATTAATTCCATGGTGCTCTGTACATTATTATATTAATTCCATGGTGCTGTACATTATTATATTAATTGCATGGTGCTGTACATTATTATATTAATTGCATGGTGCTGTACATTATTATATTAATCCCATGGTGCTGTACATTATTATATTAATTCCATGGTGCTGTACATTATTATATTAATTCCATGGTGCTGTACATTATTATATTAATTCCATGGTGCTTTACATTATTATATTAATTCCATGGTGCTGTACATTATTATATTAATTCCATGGTGCTTTACATTATTATATTAATCCCATGGTGCTGTACATTATTATATTAATTCCATGGTGCTGTACATTATTATATTAATTCCATGGTGCTGTACATTATTATATTAATCCCATGGTGCTTTACATTTGGGGGTTACATACAATACACAGAATATACAGGTAGATATAATACTAACAATGACCGCCTGGCACAGTGGGGTAGAGGGCCCTGCCCGCGAGGGCTTACAATCTATGAGGGAAGGGGGGGTAGAGACAGAAGGAGAGGGGGAGACTGTACAGATGGTGGTGCGGTGATAGTGTTATTGGGGGGTGTAGGCCTTCCTGAATAGGGGAGTCTTCAGGGCCTTCTTGAAGCCTGTGATTGTGGGGGTCAGTCTTATATGTCGTGGTAAGGAGTTCCAGAGTATGGGGGATGCACGGGAGAAATCTTGGAGATGGTTATGTGAGGAGCGGATGAGAGCAGAGCGGAGCAGGAGGTCATTGGAGGATCTGAGGTTACGTGTGGGCAGGTAGCGGGAGATGAGGTCGGAGATATATGGAGGGGACAGGTTGTGGATGGCTTTGTATGTTAGTGTTAGTAGCTTGAACTCAATTCGCTGGGCTATAGGTAGCCAGTGGAGGGACTGGCAGAGGGGAGCAGCCGATGAAGATCGTGGGTGAGGTGGATTAAGCGAGCAGCGCAGTGTAAGGTGGACTGGAGGGGGGCGAGGGTGTTTGCTGGGAGTCCATGGAGAAGGGTGTTGCAGTAATCTAGGCGGGAGATTATGAGGGCCTGGACGAGCATCTTGGTAGTTTCTGGGGTGAGGAAGGGGCGAATTCGGTGGATGTTCTTGAGCTGGAGGTGGCAGGAGGTGTTGAGGGCTTGAATATGTGACTTGAAGGATAGGTCAGAGTCCAGGGTTACCCCAAGGCATCGGGCCTGTGGGACAGGGGTAATTGTGGTTCCATTAACTTTGATAGATGGGTCAGGTGGAGGGGCCATACAGGATGGGCTGAAGATGATGAACTCTGTTTTCTCCATGTTGAGTTTGAGAAAGCGGGAGGAGAGGAAGGAGGCTACAGCCGCTAAACAATCTGGAATTCTGGCCAGCAGAGAGGTAATGTCTGGTCCAGAGATATATATTTGGGTGTCATCGGCATAGCAGTGGTACTGAAAGCCATGAGATTCTATGAGTTGGCCCAGGCCAAGGGTGTAGATGGAGAACAGGAGGGGTCCTAGGACGGAGCCTTGGGGGACACCTACAGAGATAGGGCGAGGTGAGGAGGTGGTGTGCGAGTGGGAGACGCTGAATGTGCGGTCAGAGAGGTATGAGGAGATCCAGGAATGGGCCAAGTCTGAGATACCAAGGGATGAGAGAATTGATAACAGGAGGGAGTGGTCAACTGTGTCAAAGGGAGAGGAGAGGTCGAGGAGGAGGAGGACAGAGTAATGGCGCTTGGCTTTGGTGGTTAGCAGGTCATTGGTGACTTTTGTTAGGGCAGTTTCAGTGGAGTGCCGGGGTCTGAAGCCTGACTGAAGTCTGTCAAAGAGCAGGTTGGATGAGAAATAGGAGGAGATTTCGGAGTGGACGTGCTGCTCAAGAGGTTTTGAGGCGAACGGGAGCAGTGAGATGGGGCGATAGTTGGCAGGAGAGGACGGATCGTGACTCCTCGCTTCTCCTCACACCCAACCCCTATATATATATATATATATATATATATATATATATATATATATATATATATATATATATATATATATATAATGTCCCAAAGCAGGCCCTGAAGCCTATATTATACCCCACAGTGGCACAATAGACTGTGGGGCATAATAGAGGTTGCAGGGGCCACAGTGGACTCTGCAACCTCTACTATGCCCCACAGTTTCCCACCCAACTCGTATGCCCCACAGTTGCACACCCAATTCTTATGCCCAATAATGGCCCACCCATGTTTTCAGACCCCCGAGTATAATAATCAGAGACCATGGGGAGAGGAGGGAACATAATAAACAGTTTTGCTCACCTCTCCGGGATCCAATGTTACTCCTAGCAGGCTTCCGGCTGGTATGATAATGCCCAGACGTCACATGGTCTGGGACATTACCATACAGGCCCGAAGCTTGTGCTAGCAGTAACAGGCTGTTACCCCAGCATTGTAAGGCTATGAAGCTTGAGGGATCCTAGGAAGCCAGCAGAATTATGCATGCAGCTCTGGACGTCACTAGAGTATAAGGCACAATGTCATTAAGATACAAGATGGGTGATTTAAAGTGTCATCAGATAATCCATATCAGCTCATTATCAAGTATGGCTATTAATAAGGTCAAGTGTAGCGGGTAATAGGAGCGGTATGGATTTCCGATACGCGTTCTGACACATTCTCCATACAGTGGTCACCGGACTGTGCCGTGTTTACCAGAAGCCTCAAACCTTGTCATTCACAGGTGGTTATCGCTCGGCTTACACTTGGCTGGTTCTCGTTTCCAGTTTTCATCTTTCTTAACATTTCATATTAAGATTTAATTCCCTTCTTCCAGACATAGGCACCAACTCTGCAACTGTAATCTGTGTGTAGAATAGGGATCCCTGTCTCCTGCTGCCCTCCTGGTGAAGCTGCCACCATTAACTGTATCCTGGCAGAGAATTCATGAAAGATGGCCGCATCTCTTGCAGATGTGTAAATGGTCTGGCCTGGTCTAGTTATACACTGAGTCTTACCACAAGAGAGAGTAAAAGTGTTTCCCCTATAAAAAGATTCTCAGATGCTACTTTTGGGTAGTGTACCTCTTGATGAGAGATTATTGACTGCGGAGCCATGGCATATGGTAGTCACTCACTATTAGTTGTAATACTTGGACGCTAACGGTTCACTGATATGTATAGGACACACGTTACCTCTCATGGCAAGGCAGATAACTGATATCAGCAGGATAATGCTCGCCCACAAACAGCAAGGTTTTCTCTGGAATGTCTCCACCAGAATACAACACTTCCTTGGCCTGTGGTAAATCTACTGCTATATACCATACAGAGCCTGTATATACCTCCATGTCCTGCTGTATCTCATCTTGTATCCAGACTACAGGTGTAACATCTGTGGTAAATGTACTGCTATATACCATACAGAGCCTGTATATACCTCCATGTCCTGCCGTATCTCATCTTGTATCCAGACTACAGGTGTAATATCTGTGGTAAATGTGCTGCTATATACCATACAGAGCCTGTATATACCTCCATGTCCTGCCGTATCTCATCTTGTATCCAGACTACAGGTGTAACATCTGTGGTAAATGTGCTGCTATATACCATACAGAGCCTGTATATACCTCCATGTCCTGCCGTATCTCATCTTGTATCCAAACTACAGGTGTAACATCTGTGTTAAATGTAATGCTATATACCATACAGAGCCTGTATATACCTCCATGTCCTGCCGTATCTCATCTTGTATCCAGACTACAGGTGTAACATCTGTGGTAAATGTACTGCTATATACCATACACAGCCTGTATATACCTCCATGTCCTGCCGTATCTCATCTTGTATCCAGACTACAGGTGTAACATCTGTGGTAAATGTACTGCTATATACCATACAGAGCCTGTATATACCTCCATGTCCTGCCGTATCTCATCTTGTATCCAGACTACAGGTGTAATATCTGTGGTAAATGTACTGCTATATACCATACAGAGCCTGTATATACCTCCATGTCCTGCCGTATCTCATCTTGTATCCAGACTACAGGTGTAATATCTGTGGTAAATGTACTGCTATATACCATACAGAGCCTGTATATACCTCCATGTCCTGCCGTATCTCATCTTGTATCCAGACTACAGGTGTAACATCTGTGGTAAATGTACTGCTATATACCATACAGAGCCTGTATATACCTCCATGTCCTGCCGTATCTCATCTTGTATCCAGACTACAGGTGTAACATCTGTGGTAAATGTACTGCTATATACCATACAGAGCCTGTATATACCTCCATGTCCTGCCGTATCTCATCTTGTATCCAGACTACAGGTGTAGCATCTGTGGTAAATGTACTGCTATATACCATACAGAGCCTGTATATACCTCCATGTCCTGCCGTATCTCATCTTGTATCCAGACTACAAGTGTAACATCTGTGGTAAATGTACTGCTATATACCATACAGAGCCTGTATATACCTCCATGTCCTGCCGTATCTCATCTTATATCCAGACTACAGGTGTAATATCTGTGGTAAATGTACTGCTATATACCATACAGATCCTGTATATACCTCCATGTCTTGCCGTATCTCATCTTGTATCCAGACTACAGGTGTAGCATCTGTGGTAAATGTACTGCTATATACCATACAGAGCCTGTATATACCTCCATGTCCTGCCGTATCTCATCTTGTATCCAGACTACAGGTGTAACATCTGTGGTAAATGTACTGCTATATACCATACAGAGCCTGTATATACCTCCATGTCCTGCCGTATCTCATCTTGTATCCAGACTACAGGTGTAGCATCTGTGGTAAATGTACTGCTATATACCATACAGAGCCTGTATATACCTCCATGTCTTGCCGTATCTCATCTTGTATCCAGACTACAGGTGTAACATCTGTGGTAAATGTACTGCTATATACCATACAGAGCCTGTATATACCTCCATGTCCTGCCGTATCTCATCTTGTATCCAGACTACAGGTGTAGCATCTGTGGTAAATGTACTGCTATATACCATACAGAGCCTGTATATACCTCCATGTCCTGCCGTATCTCATCTTGTATCCAGACTACAGGTGTAACATCTGTGGTAAATGTACTGCTATATACCATACAGAGCCTGTATATACCTCCATGTCTTGCCGTATCTCATCTTGTATCCAGACTACAGGTGTAACATCTGTGGTAAATGTACTGCTATATACCATACAGAGCCTGTATATACCTCCATGTCCTGCCGTATCTCATCTTGTATCCAGACTACAGGTGTAACATCTGTGGTAAATGTACTGCTATATACCATACAGAGCCTGTATATACCTCCATGTCTTGCCGTATCTCATCTTGTATCCAGACTACAGGTGTAGCATCTGTGGTAAATGTACTGCAGGATACTATACAGAGCCTGTACAAAGCAGCCTGCCATACAAATGGGTTCCAAAAATCAGGACTGCGGGGTGAGTTACCATGTCTGCAACAGGGTCTTAGAGCCTCCACTTAAAGGGATCCTATAACTCAGACACAGTTTTTTCTAGGTACGCAATTCGCCTACAATCCCGATTCTTGTCGGTATGCAAATTAGCTCTCTCGCAACACTGGGGATGGCCCCCAGCGCTCAAACAGCACTGGAGGCATCCCCAATGCTGCGAGAGAACTCTCTCCAGCGCCGCCTCCATCTTCATCAGGAACATCCTCTTCATCCTCTTCTTCCGGCAGTGGCTTTGTAACTTCTAGGCCTCGGTCCTTGGGCAGAGCAGACCGCGCATGCCCACAGGCCACAAGAAAATGGCCGCTTACAATACTGTGCAAGCGGCCATTTTCCCATTGCCTGTGGGCATGTGTAGTCTACTCTGCCCAAGGCCGAAGTTACAAAGCCACCACCAGAAGAAGAGGATGAAGAGGACGTTCCTGACGAAGATGGAGGCGGTGCTGGAGAGAGTTCTCTCGCAGCATTGGGGACGCCCCCAGTGCTGTTTAAGAGCTGGGGCCCGCCCCCAGTGCTGCGAGAGAGCTAAATTGCATACCCACAAGAGCCAGGATTGTAGGCGAACGGACGTGTGGAGAAGATGACCAAAAGTAGGAAACGAATAGCCTTTCTTAAGGCTATTCCGACATGGTACCTAAAAAAAATTGTGTCTGAGTGATAGGATCCCTTTAAGTGTATGGTTTCCCGTAATAAACTTCTCCTTTGCCTGTAATATTGTAATCACTTCCATGGATCATCATTACAGTCACACAGAGAAAGCTTCAGGCCAGGACCACAACCAATTCATGGGGCAGGATTTTTTTCAATGATTAAATATATATGTATATCGGCTGATAATAAATCATTTTGCCTTCAATGTTCTTATTAGTAAATCAATAGAAGAAGAGGAGTAGAAATGCCACCGATCAGTTCAGCTAATGATATCAGATCCGCTGCTAATGCTGAATATTGGCCATAATATAAAACAATCTGTAAATGTCACCGTTCTGTGCCCGAGCCCCCACTGTAGATTTCTCTTCAATTTATTCCCTGTCTCCAAGTAAGAAAATCAACAATCTTGTGAAATAAGACGTGAGCATGTACTGTCCATATCTGCTTTCTTATTGTCTACCGTAGCTCGGAGCGTGGCTGAGATTTAAAGGTTATCTCCATTCATCACAATTTTGGGTTGATAACAGCCCTGTAGGATGCCAGCGATGAAGAGGTCAGATAAGAAAATGTCTACATTTCTTCTATTCCATTCAAATGGAAACATTTCTAAGCAGGGGAGGGGTTTAGTTAGAGTAGACTATGCTCCGCCCAGCAGAAGAGTCAAAGTCACTCCCATGCTTAAAACATTGTTACCCCTTTTCTAGGATAACAACCACTAAAATTTCAGATAGATTCTGTATAAAATGATATACATTGTATAGCAATTCTATAAAGGAAATGACTATGTGTAGGGGAGCCTTAAAGGGGTTTTCTGGGACAATGCTATTGATGACAGATCAGTGCGGGTCCAACGCTCAGCACCCCCCCACTGATCAGCTATAGTTCTGAATAGATATTCCCTGAATTCTTGTACGAACAGGTTTCAGGTGGACACGAAGGGTTAAAAAAAAATGTCCTGTGCGATACGTAAAAATTAATGAAGCCGCAGCATTACCTGCACATGGCGGGGAACGGAAAGGGAATTGAGATTTAATTTTCTACTGATTATATATTTATTACTTCTATAACCTTGTGCTGTAATCAGAAAACTTCTGCCGTTCCTCCGGAGTTAATATTCCTCCGGTAAAGTGCCACTCCGTAATGTAAATTTAATGGCTGCTAGAAGACATTACCGTCGATGGTACGGTGGAGGAGTGCCGCATTATCGCCAGGTTTTCCACATCAGCGAGTTAATGTCCAACATGTCATCTAAAAATTACTTTAAAATAAACTTTATGCTTTGATTTTAGCAATACTACCTGGTTATGAACCTTTTGGAGTCCAGTTCTGAAGACCTTCTGATGGGTTCATCCAAAATGTTCAAAGGTCACAAGAAGCCCCATCAATGTCCTGATTAAATAGGTCTTGCTGGAGGTCATCCTAAAAAAAACCTCAGTCAAGTCTCAACACAACAGGAAATACAGTCCTATGAAAAAGTTTGTGCCCCCCTATTAATCTTAATCATTTTTAGTTCTAAATATTTTGGTGTTTGCAGCAGCCATTTCAGTTTGATATATCTAATAACTGATGGACACAGTAATATTTCAGGATTGAAATGAAGTTTATTGTACTAACAGAAAATGCGCAATATGCATTAAACCAAAATTTGACCGGTGCAAAAGTATGGGCACCCTTATCATTTTATTGATTTGAATACTCCTAACTACTTTTTACTGACTTACTGAAGCACAAAATTGGTTTTGTAACCTCAGTGAGCTTTGAACTTCATAGCCAGGTGTATCCAATCATGAGAAAAGGTATTTAAGGTGGCCAATTGCAAGTTGTTCTACTATTTGAATCTCCTCTGAAGAGTGGCATCATGGGCTACTCAAAACAACTCTCAAATGATCTGAAAACAAAGATTGTTCAACATAGTTGTTCAGCGGAAGGATACAAAAAGCTGTCTCAGAGATTTAACCTGTCAGTTTCCACTGTGAGGAACATAGTAAGGAAATGGAAGACCACAGGGACAGTTCTTGTTAAGCCCAGAAGTGGCAGGCCAAGAAAAATATCAGAAAGGCAGAGAAGAAGAATGGTGAGAACAGTCAAGGACAATCCACAGACCACCTCCAAAGAGCTGCAGCATCATCTTGCTGCAGATGGTGTCACTGTGCATCGGTCAACAATACAGCGCACTTTGCACAAATAGAAGCTGTATGGGAGAGTGATGAGAAAGAAGCCGTTTCTGCACGTACGCCACAAATAGAGTTGCCTGAGGTATGAAAAAGCACATTTGGACAAGGCAGCTTCATTTTGGAAACAAAAATTGAGTTGTTTGGTTATAAAAAAAGGCGTTATGCATGGCGTCCAAAAAGAAGCAGCATTCCAAGAAAAACACATGCTACCCACTGTAAAATTTGGTGGAGGTTCCATCATGCTTTGGGGCTGTGTGGCCAATGCCGGCATCGGGAATCTTGTTAAAGTTGAGGGTCGCATGGATTCCACTCAGTATCAGCAGATTCTTGAGAATAATGTTCAAGAATCAGTGACGAAGTTGAAGTTACGCCAGGGATGGATATTTCAGCAAGACAATGATCCAAAACACCGCTCCAAATCCTCAGGCATTCATGCAGAGGAACAATTACAATGTTCTGGAATGGCCATCCCAGTCCCCAGACCTGAATATCATTGAACATCTGTGGGATGATTTGAAGCGGGCTGTCCATGCTCGGCGACCATCTAACTTAACTGAACTTGAATTGTTTGTCCAAAATACCTTCATCCAGGATCCAGGAACTGATTAAAAGCTACAGGAAGCGACTAGAGGCTGTTATCTTTGCAAAAGGAGGATCTACTAAATATTAATGTCACTTTTCTGTTGAGGTGCCCATACTTTTGCACCGGTCAAATTTTGGTTTAATGCATATTGCGCATTTTCTGTTAGTACAATAAACCTCATTTCAATCCTGAAATATTACTGTGTCCATCAGTTATTAGATATATCAAACTGAAATGGCTGTTATAAACACCAAAATATTTAGAACTAAAAATGATTAAGATTAATAGGGGTGCCCAAACTTTTTCATAGGACTGTAAGTGGAAATATCTGCTCAGCCAATCACTCACTGGTGACTCGCCTCAACCTGTGATTGGCTGATTGGCACCACCATCCACTTCCTGTTCTCTTGAGCCAAGAACAGGAAGTAGAAACCATCAGAACTTTTTGCACTGATTTTTAGCTATTCTACCTGGTTATTACCATAAACCTGCTGGAGTCCAGTTCTGTGGACCTTCTGATGGGTCAATCCAAAATTTCAAAAGTCACAAGAAACCCTATCAATGTCCTGATTTATTGGATCTTGACAATGTAAGTCAGCTGAAAGTTATTGTGAAAAAACATGGTCATGTCTCAACACAACAGGAAATGAGTAGAAATGTCTGCTCAGTCACTGACCGCAGTGTTGACCCATCTCACCCAGTGATTGGCTGGTTGGCACCACCAGTCACTTCCTGTTCTTTTAATCCAAGAACAAGAAGTAGAAACCATCAGAACTTTTTGCACTAATTTTTAGATATTCTACCTAGTTATTACCATAAACCTTCTGGAGTCCAGTTCTGTGGATCTTCTGATGGGTCAATCCAAAATTTCAAAGGTCACAAACAACCCCCATCAGTGTTCTGATTTAACGGGTCTTGACAATGTAAGTCAGCTGGAAGTCATTGTAAAAAAACATGGGTAAAAAATATGCAAATCTATTCTCCTGGATGGAATTAGGAGAACAGAGTGCACTCTGTACACCACCCTATAGAGGGCAGCATCCTTAACATCATGAACGACTCAGTTATAAAGTCTTTTAATCATAATGTGGATTTAATTGCTAAATCAGTATTTCTGTCCCAAAAGGAACAGATTCCCTACTATGGATAGCGCTGTTTCGGCCTATTGGGCCATCCTCAGCATAGTGTAGGGATACTGATTTAGCAGAGTGAGAGACTATAGACCAGGGTATGGGGGCACTCGTCCACATTAGGGAGAGTGTTTGCCTACATAGGCAGTACGGAGACTTACAAGTACAAATCCACATTATGATTAAGAGACTTTATAACTGAGTCGTTCATGATGTTAAGGATGCTGCCCTCTATAGGGTGGTGTACAGAGTGCACTCTGTTCTCCTAATTCCATCCAGGAGATTAGATTTGCATATTTTTTACCCATAATCCCTAGCGGAGCAGGAATGACTTGTAAGTCTCCGTACTGCCTATGTAGGCAAACACTCTCCCTAATGTGGACGAGTGCCCCCATACCCTAAAAAAACATGGTCATGTCTCAACACAACAGGAAATTAGTAGAAATGTCTTCTCAGTCGCTGACCTCAGTGTTGACCCACCTCGGCCACTAATTGGCTCATTGGCACCTCCAGTTACTTCCTGGTCTGTTGAGTCACAAGAAGTAGAAACCATCACAACAGGAAGAAACCATCTAAACATTTAGCATTCATTTTAACATTACAACTTGGGAGGGTTGAGCCGATCTTGAGATTTAAGGATCGTTTTTAAAATCCGATTTTTCGATCATTTTCCAGCCGATCGCGATCATGAAATTTGCTCGATCGCCGATCGGGATCTGATCTTTCCCGATCCCAATCACTCAACCTTACAACCTGGTTATTACCATTAACCATACTGGAACCCAATTATGAGGACTTTTAGATGGGTCAATCCAAAATTTTGGAAGGTCACAAGAAGCTCCACCAGCGCTCTAATTTAATGGGTCTTGACAAAGTATGTCAACTGAAGATCATCATTAAAACCCTAGGAGCTTGAGGAGGTTCCAAAGACACATTAGAAGACATTGGTATAATAAGTGGGGCCCTGTTACAAATTTTGCATCGGGGCTTCCAATTGCAGTAAGTCTAGTTATACCTTGAGTCAAGGGTACAGACAAAACTGTACAAGGACCAGTCAGATCTGACCCGTCGCACTTTCCTAAAGGAACATCAGACTCAGGCCTCAGCGGTGAACCTTGGCATCACCCAGGTGGCCGAAAAAGGACCCCAGAGTATAATAGTTTCTCAAACTTAGTCGACCAGAAACAAATCTTTGGGCCATACCATTTGCACCCAAGACGAAACAAATCTACACAAGTGTGCGAGGACACACATCAATAACAAGAAGAATGGTAATAACCAGTTACGTATCCTTATATTTCTTGGAGGAATAACAGGAAAACCTAGAACCGATATTTTGTACGGAGTTATTTATGAGTCGCCCCTCCCGCCGATACTTCCCGTATACATTACCCTATTTATACTATCATTCTACTTAAATAATCGGAACCGAAGCTCTAGGAATGTGCGGAGGATTTTATTTTTTTCCAGACATTCCTGTAAACTTTCGGAACACCTTAACAGATTGAGACATAAAATATACCAGTGATTGTGAGTGGGAGGTTGCCTTGGAGAGCACAACATCCAATTTGACTAACTTCAGATGATGCTGAAACAGAACAGCAACAAAAGCTTCGGCGAACATCAAAGGCTCAATTATTCCCAAGCATCCTTCATTTCACCAATTACCGACACTTTGGACTACTCCGGTGCTGGCAGTGCGACTTGGCTGTCTTCAGGAGGTACTTAGCGTCGAGTGTAGATCTGGATGGAGTAATTGAAGATCAAGTAATAAGTAAAAAAAAAATTGATGGGAATTTGCATGAAATTTGACTTGAGGCAAAAATCCCATCAATGCGTACCTTCTCCATTCTTGGTGGTGGTCTTCCTCTGCAATTTCTGATCCGATCGATTGAAGGGCCACCACTTGCTTGCCTTCTTTCCCGTGGCTTGAAGGTAAAGCAAGATAAACAACTTAACTGTATATCAACATAGTTATAAGCCAAATACTCGCTGGCCAAAAACAAATCTCACCTCAACGGTTCCCTCCCACCACCATGCTGATGCTTATCAGTTCCCAGTTGGTCTCTGCTTCCTGGTCGTGTCTCAATGCAAGTGGAAATGTTCACTCAACCAATCATTGTGGTGACCTTCCTCAGCCAGTGATTGGCTGATGACCATCCTCAGTCAGTGATTGGCTGGTGACCTTCCTCAGTCAGTGGTTGGCTGCTGACCTTCCTCAGTCAGTGGTTGGCTGGTGAGCTTCCTCAGTCAGTGGTTGGCTGGTGAGCTTCCTCAGTCAGTGTTTGGCTGGTGAGCTTCCTCAGCCAGTGATTGGCTGGTGACCTTCCTCAGTTAGTGATTGGCTGGTGACCTTCCTCAGTTAGTGATTGGCTGGTGAGCTTCCTCAGTCAGTGGTTGGCTGGTGAGCTTCCTCAGTCAGTGTTTGGCTGGTGAGCTTCCTCAGCCAGTGATTGGCTGGTGACCTTCCTCAGTTAGTGATTGGCTGGTGACCTTCCTCAGCCAGTGATTGGCTGGTGACCTTCCTCAGCTAGTGACCTTTCTCAGTCACTAATTAGCTGGTGACCTTCTTCAGTCAGATATTGGCTGGTGACCTTCCTCAGTTAGTGGTTGGCTGGTGAGCTTCCTTAGTCCGTGATTGGCTGGTGACCTTCCTCAGTCAGTGGTTGGCTGGTGAGCTTCCTCAGTTAGTGATTGGCTTGTGACCTTCCTCATCCATTGATTGGCTGGTGACCTTTCTCAGTCACTAATTAGCTGGTGACCTTCAGTCAGATATTGGCTGGTGACCTTCCTCAGTTAGTGGTTGGCTGGTGAGCTTCCTCAGTCAGTGATTGGTTGAGTGGCACTTCCAGCCACTTCCTGTTCTGGTGAATCAAGCACAGGAAGTAGAAACAATCAGAATATCAGCAGTGAGGGTTTTAATCCTTTGGTCACCATTTTTGTCATCTTAGAAAAGCAAGACCAGTAACTACCAGCTTTTTCCATCTGCCCCAAACATTGAATGGAGCGGAAGTGCACAATTGTGACCACTGATCCAAACTGATTCAAACTCTTACCCACTGTACTTATCCAGTAAGAGGAAGCTTAGCTTGGGGCCACAATCAGGGGCATCATAATGATCAAATAGTCCACAGGGTAAGTAATAATAACATAAGAGTCAATTGTAATGAGAAATGGCAATAAAGGGGTTGTCGTCACCGGGGTAGTGGAAAAATTTAGGTAAAATCAACCCTCCAACTGGTCAGCTTGTGGGCACTTCTGGTGGGGGTGGGGGGAGAGGCAGTTGTCAGGGCCCTTGGACTTTGTTGGTTACTATGTAATAAATGGGTTTTATGGGTAAACCCCTTTAAGACTTATGTCTCAGCATAAAACAAGACCTCACTTCTGTTGATAACTTAAAATTAAAAGGGTTGTCCAAGACTGGATATCGATGGCCTATTTGGAGTACAGTCCATGTGCTGGCTCTGTACACTGTGTAGTGGCTGTGCTGGGTGACTGCAGCTTAGCTCTATGTCAAATGAATAGGCTAATGTAGCTGGGGTAATAGGGAATTGTCGAATATCACAGCTTTGTCTGAGCTGCAGTACCAGACTCAGCCAGCAAACAAGAGTGGCGCTAATTCCATAAGCAAGCCTTGTTTTCTAACACCACAAACCCCTTTAAGGACATTCTTCGCTCAGCCATTTTTTGCCTTGGGTTCTGTAAATATAAATTAAGACAAATTAAGTAAAAGTTGCTAAATAAAAGCTTCAGATCTTGTCGGCGCGGAGACGTCTATTATAAATGATCACATAGTGATTCAATTACTAACAGCTCTGCTCTTAATTGACCATGATGATTTATCTGCTCGGAGGTGGCGGGCACAGCTGGCACCACCACAAATGATGGCTTGACAATTTTCTATTATGATTTATGACTAACTTGAAATAAGAAAGACACCGCACCGTCATGAGGTCAAGGCCAGGAATCTCTTTGGAACAATGTCATGGGGAGGCGCTGCGCTTCCAGATGCAAGAAGAAGTTGACTCTTTCTGATCAAGGGATTGCAATGCATCAGAAAAACATGGCTACGCTCGTTTAACAATAGCGCCACACTTGTCCATGGGTTGTGTCTGGTACTGCAACTTAGCTCCAGTGGAAAGAATAGGGCTGAGCAGTAATACCGCACCCAACGTATGTCACGGGTAGACTAGCAGACCCTCATTGATATAGGCAAAAGCCAAGGACCGAGAACATAGGACTGCGCTTCACCCGTTCAAGTTTAAATTCAAGCAGATTTATTAGGTTCACACACAACGCGTTTCGGGTCTTATGACCCTTTTTCAAGTGTACAAGAACTGAACTCATTGATATAGGCGAGACCCTCATGGGACATTCATGGCATCTCCCCCTACTGGTGGTAAAAACTTTAATTCCATGATCATAAGCAGGTGATTGAGGTTTATGGGAGAGTTTTCTAGCTATCTTATCTATAAAGGTGTTATCATTTATTGTAATCCAGTCTGTGATATAAATAATTCCTACAGAATTGTCACTATTCTTATGCTTGGTGGGCGGAGTGAACATTGCAGGATATAGTTCTTTTTTAAATATAGATAGTGACAAAAAAAAGCGTAAAATTGTAAAAAATATGTTTAACATTTAGTAAAAACTTGGTTTAAAAATATAGGTCATTTTCAGGTTTTCCATCCGCTCCAAGTTTTTCCTGCAGTACCCTGTACAACCACACGGTGCGCTGTTAAATGGAATCCTCTCCAGGAATTTTATACAACGTAAGATAGTAAAGCGCCATCTATGGGTCAAAATATTGATTGCATTCTGAGTTCAGCACATGAACAAACCACCATGTTATATGTACATATCATGGTCTGTGGAGGGGATTGGGTGCAGCCACAATCAGCGCATGATCCCGTCTAAAGTGTCGGTGGCGTTGAAGGGTTAAACCGATCCCAATATTAATACAGTCTCTTTGCAAGAGAATTAATTCTGTCTGACTGATAGCGACTGTAATAGATAAGTGACAAGACGATTGGAGGAGACGAGAAGACAGAGATTAATTGACTTCAGTTACACGGTGGCCCAGATCCCCAGGCGACGCCTAGACGCCAGTAATCTGATTTTCCTTGTATTTCCTTCTGTCTAGTGTGTAATGTGCTGGGAATTCTGGGAAATGTCAGAACCAGCAGAGAGAAGACAAGACTAAAACATGTAGAGGTCCTCTCCGTACCGGACACTTCCCTCTATGGGCAGTACCAGGTTATGTTCAGCACTTGCAGTCTTAGCCTTCACACAGGGTAAACGCGCATGTATTTTTGCAAAATACATGTGTACAAATAAGACTCCCATTGACTTCAATGACATTTTACACGTGTAAAAAATATCATTGAAGTCAATGGGAGTCTTATTTTTACATGTGTATTTTTACACATGTATTTTGCAAAAATACACGTGCGTTTACTCCATGTGAAGGCTCCTATACAGGTCCGCTTACCCCTTTATTCAGGAGCCATCCAGAGAGTTAGCTACTGTGACCTAGAGTACATGGAATTTAAAATAACTCTAGTCCTAGTGGTCTACAGTGGCTAGAGTATAATACAACCATATCCCTGGTGGGCTAGAGTGGCTAGACTTTATTATAATTTTATGCCTAGTGGTCTAGAGCAGCTAGCATTTAATACAATCTCATCCCTAGTGGGCTAGAGTTTAATACAACTTTATCGCTGGTGGTCTACAGTGGCTAGAGTTCAACCTTATCCATGATAGTTTAAAGAATAGATCCCTGATGGTCTACAAGGGCTGAAGTGTAATATAGCCTTATTCCTGGTGGGCTAGAGTGGCTACAGTTTAAAGCAACCTTATCCCTGGGGGTCTAGAGTGGCTAGAGTTTAATACAACTTTATCCCTAATGGTCTGGAGTAACTAGATTTTAGTACAGCCTAACCCCCGATGGACTCCATTATGTAGAGTTGAATACAACTTTATCCCTGGCGATCTAGAGTGGTTAGAGTTTAATACAACCTTATCCCTGATCGTTTACAGAATATAAACTGATGGAAACTATCCCTGATGGTCTTCAAGTGCTAAAGTTTAATATAACTTTATTCCTGGTGGGTTAGAGTGGCTAGAGTTTAAAGTAACTTTATCCCTGGGGGCCTAGAGTATCTAGAGTTTAAAATAATTTTATCCTTGATAGTCTACAGCGGCTAGAGATTATTAGAAGCGATCCCTGATGGCATAGAATGACTAAAGTTTAAGACAACCTTATCCCTGGTGGGCTTAAGTATCTAGAGTTTAAAGCATCTTTATTCCTGGTGGTCTAGAGTGGCTAGAGTTTAAAACAGCCATATTATTAGAAGCTATCCCTGATGGTATAGAATGACCAAAGTTTAATGCAACCTTATTCCTGGTGAGCTACAAGGACTAGAGTTTAATACAACTTTATCCCTGGTGGTCTGGAGTAACTAGAATTTAGAACAAACTAAACCCTGGTGGAATGGATTATTAGTGGAATGGATTATTAGTGGAATGGATTATTAGTGGAATGGATTATTGGTGGAATGGATTATTGGTGGAATGGATTATTAGTGGAATGGATTATTGGTGGAATGGATTATTAGTGGAATGGATTATTGGTGGAATGGATTATTAGTGGAATGGATTATTGGTGGAATGGATTATTAGTGGAATGGATTATTCCACCAGGGTGTAGGTTTTACTAAAATCTAACTACTCCAGACCAGACTCCAGATAGAGTTTAATACAACTTTATCACTGTTGCTCTATGCATAGTAATAATTACCCCGGTAGGTTTTAAGGACAGATGGTCTAGAGTAGTGATTAGGGTTGAGCCGATCTTGAGATTTCAGGATCGATTTTAAAAATCCGGTTTCCGATCATTTTCCAGCCGATCACGATTGTTAAATTTGCTTGATCGCTGATCGGGATCCAATCTTTCCCGATCCCGATCCCTCAACCTTAGTCAACACTTCTCTATGGGAAAAGTCACTTATAGGGTTGAGCCGATCTTGAGATTTCAAAATCCGATTTCTGATCATTTTCCAGCCATTTTCGATAACGATCGTGAAATTTACTCGATCGCCGATCGAGATCCTATCTTTTCCGATCCCGATCGCTCAACCCTAGTAGTGAAGGGACAAAAGGCAATAGTTTAGGGTACTGGAAATTTCCCTTGTAGTCTAGAGATTATGGTAGCATCCCTCACAGGGGTGAACCTGGGCTTACTGCCGCCTGAAGCGGCGTCAGAAAGCCTCCCCCCCCCCCCGGAGGAGGGGCGGAGCTGCAGGGTGGGGTCATGAGAAAGGGGCGGGGCCGAGCGGAAGGGGCTGGGTCAAGCGGAAAGGGGGCGGGGCCGAGCGGAGCGAGCGGCGTTCACAGGCAGAGAGCAGGCAGGGAGAGGACCTGCTCTCTGCCTGAGTGTGAGGGGCGGCCGCTGGAGCAGTGCTGCGTCCAGCAGGGCTGCCCCAATACACCGCTCGCTTCCCGTGTCAGGCTGCAGACACGGTGACGCTAAGCTAGTCCAGGACAGCTTGTCCTGGACTGGCTTAGGTCAGCAAAAATGCCGCCCTCCTGAGGCCCTGGCATAGCGCCGCCTGAAGCGGCGCTTCAGGTCGCCTCATGGGAGGTGCGGCGCTGCATGGGAGGTGCGGCGCTGGTCCCTCATGATGGTAAAAGGATCAGTTTCTATCTGGCACAGTAGATTACGCCTCCCATACAGCTCAGACTCCTCTTTCTGGTCTTAAAGGGGTATTCCACTTTTTTCAGTTGGCCCCCTATCCACAGAATAGGGAATAACTTGTTGATTGGTCCGGATCCTACCACTGATTTTAAGAATGGGGGTTCCATGTGTCCCTGCTTTCCTTTGGCCTTGTATGGAGTTCCGGAGATTCTCCGGTAGATAGAAGGGGTTAGACGTGAATGTCTAGAGAAATTCTAGCACCTCAGAAGAAAAGGTCACACATTAAAGTCTGACATGTCTCCAGGTAACGCTCACAATTGATTCTTAATGGCAGAATTTATGACGTCTTCTCTGTGACATTTTTCCGCGCACTATCTGCGGTTTTATTTTTAAAAAAGCAATGCGTCGATGCTGTAACCTGTCAGAGAGAGTAACACAATTTACCATAATGAGAGCTGGCAGCGAATCTCCGACCAGTCAGCGATGGCGCGTGTTTGCTTAACACTTTAAGGTGGACTGGAAATTGTTCATGGAGAAAGATAGAAAATCTCAAGGAACGAACAGCCCTCCTTATACTGCCGTACGCTTCTGTGCACTGGTATCAGTTATAGGAACGGTGTTATGCAATGGCAGTAGGAATTCAGTAAAACCACAACAGATACAGATATGGCCACCCCACTGATGCCGGTGCTGGGTCATCGGATGTCATTACATTAATAACACAGCGCCACCTAGGAGGCAAAAACTGTAGATTGTGAGCATTCATATGACTGTATAAAAATATGGTAATTGTATCAATATGATCTATCACATCTGATACAGTCAGGGTTGGATTGGAGACGTTCAGCGGGGTGCAACACAAGGTGGTCCTGTCCATGGCCTACATATGTGTTAAAGGAAGTCTATCAGCAGTCTTGACCTTGTTAAGGAGAAGACCTGGAGAGCTGTTTTAAGATTGTTAGTAACAGGTCCAGTGTGAAAAACTTAACTTTAATTCAGTGGTGCAGGACCTGCACTGAGGTAGGACCTTCACCCCCAAGAGCTGGGAGCATAGATCTGCTCCATAGCTCCTCCCACCTGCTCTGTAGCAGTTCCTGGTTGGAGCTAAAAGAAGAGGGGAGGGGTTATGATGTCATTGCTCCTCCCCTCTGCTCTATGCAGGGTGCAGGACCTACATCAGCACAGGACCTGCACCCCCGGATTAATACATCCCATTTTACATTTTACATACCGGTACTAATAACATACACCACAATATCTACAAACATCTAAGGACTCCTACCGGACACTGCCTGTTGTACATGATCTCAAATTCTGACAGATCCCCTATGTTCTCCGGTGACACCCTTTGAAGGATACTTGGTTCAATATGTTTACAATAGTAAGTGCAATGGGCCCCCTCTCTTCAAGGGCCAACTTTATACGTCATACTCTTCTGAGAGGGGGCCCATTGCAGGTACTATGGTAGAGTAGAGTCTACCCCAAAATCTTGAAATGAATTAAGGGAGGGCATTAAAGGGGTTTTCCAGAAATTATAGGAAGCTCAGTGCCAACCAGAATGGGTCTATCCTTAGTGCACAGTCCCATCTATGCCAGGACTCGCTAGGCCAAAAGTGGAGAGGCTCACTAGTGGACATAAGCATGGACTGATGAAGTCTCTCAGATACATCATTGGGTCCTCACCAGCGACTGCTGAGGCTACTATTTAGCCTCAGCGGTCATCCGAGCCTCTCCACTTCTTGCTTGGTGATTCTTGGGATGGGAAAGAAAGGGGAACTGGATTGTGAAAGCACCAGGAGTAGGTCAATATGACCCATTTTGTTTTACTCCCACCCTGGTCTTCCCTGAGTTTCCTTTACTCCTTGAATAGCCCCTTTGAAAGAAAAAAAGAAGCCATGGTCACCTGTCCTAGGCCCATCCCAACCACAGCTTCGCGGTCATCAGTGCTGATCTTCTATTCAACCTCCAGCAATGAAATGTCTCGCCCCCCTATGTGGCCACTTCAGAGAGTTGTACCTGCCATGAGGCGAGATGAGCATCTCTCCTCAGGTGGCAGATGACAAACTCGGTCGTTGGATTTAGACAGTGAGTGCCAAACTGTACCACTGCCTGCCCCCGAGCCGTGAACTGCACATTTCCTTCCACTGCCCTCCCCTGTGCTCTGAGCTATAATTATATTATATTGCGGTATTATAATGCGGTACCCGGACCTGTTCAAATACACAGAATGTATCTTCTATTCTGTTCCTGGGTCTCATCGGCAACATAGAGAAGGGGCAGACAGTGGTGCAGTTTGGCACTCACTGTCTAAATCCAACGACCGAGTTTGTCATCTGCCGCCTGAGGAGAGATGCTCATCTCGCCTCATGGTGGGTACAACTCTCTGAACTGGCCACATAGGGGGGCTGGAGGTTGAATAGAAGATCAGCACTGATGACTGCGAAGCTGTGTTTGGGATGAAGGTTCTGAAGATGCACAAAACCTGTGGGCAAAAACAGGGGCACCTCAGGGCACCGCATGATCTGTAAGTATAATATAATTATAGATCAGTTCACAGAGGGAGGGGCTATCACCTGGGGAGGGGCACTATTACTGTAATAGTGCCCCCTACAGGTAATAGTCCTTCTTCTCCCCCACATACTGTTTCTATACCTATATACTCAGGCACTTATTTTTTTCCTAGTGGAGGGAACATTCCGACTGGGAAGTAGGGGGGCGCCATTTTAATATTTGACTCAGGCAGCAGATAATCTAGAATCGGACTTTACCATTGTAAAGGAACCAAGACTTCTCCAGCCATGACGTATCCAACTACTGTGATTAAAGTGGAGACCCTTCATGACGTCACGGTCTGATCTGACCTCTGAGCCCCCACGATCCTACAATAGGGGCGATTCAATAGCTGCAAACAAGGGAAAAGGTGCGCCGAGCTAAACCAGCGGGGTAGGGGGTCATTATATTACTAGGGGGGCAGTTAAGTTTTAAGAAGCGAAATATCTCCAGTCTTTAATGGGTTAAAGAATATAATCCAGATACACTATATATATATTTTTTTTTCTCCTGCGAGTTTTCATGCATTATTTATTCTGTGCCTTGGTGAGAGCGGCGTATTTAATGAGAGGTGAAGCGCGGACATTAGCGATCAGGCATGGCCCCGGATCTGCGCAGGGAAGGGGGGGGGGGGGTAATAACTTTGTACATGGGAGACTCAATAGCAGAATCACGAGTCACATCTTGCCAAGAGCTTGTTCATGTTTAGAACCTCAGCCTGGTCCTCCAAGGAGGGGGGGAGGGGCGGCCATGTCAACAACACATTAGTCATCCAGAATTCGGCTCATGAAAAAAAGAATGCTTTCCGGGGGCAAAACTCCTGTCAGGAAGCATTAGCGAGATGCCCTGTACTTTAGTTTTTTCATGGTGATGTTTTTTATTTTTTCGGATTCGTAGGAAGGAACAATAATGGATTAAAGGGACGGTAGACCTCAAAATGCAGAAGAGCCAAAAGCTCAGGCACGGACGTGTATCTGATAATTGATGATTTTATTGTGTGCTGCCCCTTTAAGAGAGCTGTGCACCAGCCTAAGAGCCTAAACGATGGTGGCGATCATTGCCTTTAAGATACGATTGTTCCATATTGTTTTCCACTTCCATCAAAAGGATGGAGATAAATCAGTCCCGTCAGGTCTCATAGATCATAAATTCATATGAAGCAGCGCAGTGCGAGCTCAGGATGACAGGAGTGACGCCATTAATGGGATGTAAAACAGACTGAAAGATTCAGAAGATAATCAAGTTATTCTTCTGTTTTATGACAGTGTATCTATCTCATTATAGAACAGTAAAGGGGGGCTCCGAATCAACTGCATGGAACAGATATTACTATTCAGCCCTTCATCCACCATGAATATTAGGTCTTAAGTAGAGATGAGCGAACAGTAAGATATTCAATATTCGTTATTCGTTTCGAATAGCCGCTCAATATTCGACTATTCGAACAAGCGGTGAAACTACCGTAGAGGCAGCAGACCCCTGAGTATAATGATCGGTGGATTGGGAGAGGTAAGGGAAAGTAACCGTCCCGGGTCATGTGACGTCTGACGTCATTTCAGAAAGACGGCAGCAGAGAAGACAGCGTAGGAGCCGGGGACAGGTAAGAAACCGTAATTATTTATGTTTTTATTCCCCCGGGTCTCCGATTATTATACTCTGGGGTCTGAAAAGACCCCAGTGTATAATAATTGTTTATGGGTGTCCACTATGGGGTATAATACTGTGTGCAGGGGCCACTATGGGGCATAATACTGTGTGCAGGGGCCACTATGGGACATAATACTGTGTGCAGGGGCCACTATGGGGCATAATACTGTGTGTAGGGGCCACTATGGGGGATAATACTGTGTGCAGGGGCCACTATGGGACATAATACTGTTTGCAGGGGCCACTATGGGACATAATACTGTTTGCAGGGGCCAGTAAGGGACATAATACTGTGTGCAGGGGCCACTATGGGGCATAATACTGTGTGCAGGGGCCACTATGGGGGATAATACTGTGTGCAGGGGCCACTATGGGACATAATACTGTGTGCAGGGGCTACTATGGGGGATAATACTGTGTGCAGGGGCCACTATGGGGGATAACACTGTGTGCAGGGGCCACTATGGGACATAATACTGTGTGCAGGGGCTACTATGGGGGATAATACTGTGTGCAGGGGCCACTATGGGGGATAATACTGTGTGCAGGGGCCACTATGGGACATAATACTGTGTGCAGGGGCTACTATGGGGTATAATACTGTGTGCAGGGGCCACTATGGGGGATAATACTGTGTGCTGGAGCCACTATGGGGGATAATACTGTGTGCAGGGGCCACTGTGGGGTATAATACTGTGTGCAGGGGCCACTGTGGGGCATAATACTGTGTGCAGGGGCCACTATGGGGATAATACTGTGTGCAGGGGCCACTATGGGACATAATACTGTGTGCAGGGGCCACTATGGGACATAATACTGTGTGCAGGGGCCACTATGGGACATAATACTGTGAAATATGAAATATAACTATGTCAGACTGAAGCCTCCTCCCCCCGATCACCTCACTCTCTTCCCGACTCCTCATGGGAGGTGAAAAAGTAGCACGTGTGGCTGAGAATGGAGGATGCGTCAGATCTTTGAGGGACATGTGCAGGGATGGGAGACATTTTCACACATCTACATCAGAAAACTGGTTGATAAAGTTGCAGAACTTTCCATCACATAAGTAGAGATGGAAAACCCTTTTAAATTCTAATTTCTGACCGTGTTGCCTTTTTAATTTAGTACTGTGTCATTCCTGGGGTGTCCAGTACACCCCCCGATTCTGGTGGAGCTCACCGCTGTCACCTTTCCTCGTGGAGGTGCTACAGTGTGGGATTTATCGCTCACAGTTAGGACATTATTTGTGGAGCGGTGACTTGTACAGAGAATCTTCTGCTGGATGACTTATCTGGCGCTGCTGTGTACACAATAATTCTCCCACTGTGATGTGACAGATGGCACCTGCACCGCTCCTCCAGATTATTGTTTATGACGAATCCCCATATTCACCTATAAATACAGCAAAATAAAACAATTCCAATAAACTACTGACATTTACACATACACAAAATCCTCCTGATAATATCCGGATAAACACTGTGTTATATAAGAATTACTGACGGAGAGAGTGCAGTGCATAACATTACCAGAGAGAGAGCAAGATACAACTAGGGCTTATGTGTACTCTACAATGTATATCCCTGTACATAGGAGCAGTATTATAGTAGTTATATTCTTGTACATAGGAGCAGTATTATAGTAGTTATATTCTTGTACATAGGAGCAGTATTATAGTAGTTATATTCTTGTACATAGGAGTAGTATTATAGTAGTTATATTCTTGTACATAGGAGCAGTATTATAGTAGTTATATTCTTGTACATAGGAGCAGTATTATAGTAGTTATATTCTTGTACATAGGAGCAGTATTATAGTAGTTATATTCTTGTACATAGGAGCAGTATTATAGTAGTTATATTCTTGTACATAGGAGCAGTATTATAGCAGTTATATTCTTGTACATAGGAGCAGTATTATAGTAGTTATATTCTTGTACATAGGAGCAGTATTATAGCAGTTATATTCTTGTACATAGGAGCAGTATTATAGTAGTTATATTCTTGTACATAGGAGTAGTATTATAGTAGTTATATTCTTGTACATAGGAGCAGTATTATAGTAGTTATATTCTTGTACATAGGAGCAGTATTATAGTAGTTATATTCTTGTACATAGGAGCAGTATTATAGTAGTTATATTCTTGTACATAGGAGACAGTATTATAGTAGTTCTATTCTTGTACATAAGAGCAGAATTATAGTAGTTATATTCTTGTACATAGGAGTAGTATTATAGTAGTTATATGCTTGTACATAGGAGCAGTATTATAGTAGTTATATTCTTGTACATAGGAGTAGTATTATAGTAGTTATATTCTTGTACATAGGAGCAGTATTATAGTAGTTATATTCTTGTACATAGGAGCAGTATTATAGTAGTTATATTCTTGTACATAGGAGCAGTATTATAGTAGTTATATTCTTGTACATAGGAGGTAGTATTATAGTAGTTATATGCTTGTACATAGGAGCAGTATTATAGTAGTTATATTCTTGTACATAGGAGTAGTATTATAGTAGTTATATTCTTGTACATAGGAGCAGTATTATAGTAGTTATATTCTTGTACATAGGAGCAGTATTATAGTAGTTATATTCTTGTACATAGGAGCAGTATTATAGTAGTTATATTCTTGTACATAGGAGTAGTATTATAGTAGTTATATTCTTGTACATAGGAGGTAGTATTATAGTAGTTATATGCTTGTACATAGGAGCAGTATTATAGTAGTTATATTCTTGTACATAGGAGTAGTATTATAGTAGTTATATTCTTGTACATAGGAGTAGTATTATAGTAGTTATATTCTTGTACATAGGAGCAGTATTATAGTAGTTATATTCTTGTACATAGGAGCAGTATTATAGTAGTTATATTCTTGTACATAGGAGTAGTATTATAGTAGTTATATTCTTGTACATAGGAGTAGTATTATAGTAGTTATATTCTTGTACATAGGAGCAGTATTATAGTAGTTATATTCTTGTACATAGGAGCAGTATTATAGTAGTTATATTCTTGTACATAGGAGCAGTATTATAGTAGTTATATTCTTGTACATAGGAGCAGTATTATAGTAGTTATATTCTTGTACATAAGAGCAGAATTATAGTACTTATATTCTTGTACATAGGAGACAGTATTATAGTAGTTCTATTCTTGTACATAAGAGCAGAATTATAGTAGTTATATTCTTGTACATAGGAGACAGTATTATAGTAGTTATATTCTTGTACATAAGAGCAGTATTATAGTAGTTATACTCTTGTACATAGGAGTAGTATTATAGTAGTTATATTCTTGCACATAAGAGCAGTATTATAGTAGTTATATTCTTGTACATAGGGACATAATTATAGCAGTTATATTCTTGTACATAGGAGGCAGTATTATAGTAGTTATATTCTTGTACATAGGAGTAGTATTATAGTAGTTATATTCTTGTACATAGGAGGTAGTATTATAGTAGTTATATGCTTGTACATAGGAGCAGTATTATAGTAGTTATATTCTTGTACATAGGAGTAGTATTATAGTAGTTATATTCTTGTACATAGGAGCAGTATTATAGTAGTTATATTCTTGTACATAGGAGTAGTATTATAGTAGTTATATTCTTGTACATAGGAGTAGTATTATAGTAGTTATATTCTTGTACATAGGAGACAGTATTATAGTAGTTCTATTCTTGTACATAAGAGCAGAATTATAGTAGTTATATTCTTGTACATAGGAGAGAGTATTATAGTAGTTATATTCTTGTACATAAGAGCAGTATTATAGTAGTTATACTCTTGTACATAGGAGTAGTATTATAGTAGTTATATTCTTGTACATAAGAGCAGTATTATAGTAGTTATATTCTTGTACATAGGGACATAATTATAGCAGTTATATTCTTGTACATAGGAGGCAGTATTATAGTAGTTATATTCTTGTACATAGGAGTAGTATTATAGTAGTTATATTCTTGTACATAGGAGTAGTATTATAGTGGTTATATTCTTGTACATAGGAGCAGTATTATAGTAGTTATATTCTTGTACATAGGAGTAGTATTATAGTAGTTATATTCTTGTACATAGGAGCAGTATTATAGTAGTTATACTCTTGTACATAGGAGCAGTATTATAGTAGTTATATTCTTGTACATAGGAGGTAGTATTATAGTAGTTATATTCTTGTACATAGGAGCAGTATTATAGTAGTTATATTCTTGTACATAGGAGCAGTATTATAGTGGTTATATTCTTATACATAGGAGCAGTATTATAGTAGTTATATTCTTGTACATAGGAGCAGTATTATAGTAGATATATTCTTGTACATAGGAGGTAGTATTATAGTAGTTATATTCTTGTACATAGGAGGTAGTATTATAGTAGTTATATTCTTGTACATAAGAGCAGTATTATAGTAGTTATACTCTTGTACATAGGAGCAGTATTATAGTAGTTATATTATTGTACATAGGAGCAGTATTATAGTAGTTATATTATTGTACATAGGGGCAGTATTATAGCAGTTATATTCTTGTACATAGGAGGAAGTATTATAGTAGTTATATGCTTGTACATAGGAGCAGTATTATAGTAGTTATATTCTTGTACATAGGAGCAGTATTATAGTAGTTATACTCTTGTACATAGGAGCAGTATTATAGTAGTTATATTCTTGTACATAGGAGGTAGTATTATAGTAGTTATATTCTTGTACATAGGAGCAGTATTATAGTAGTTATATTCTTGTACATAGGAGTAGTATTATAGTAGTTATATTCTTGTACATAGGAGTAGTATTATAGTAGTTATATTCTTGTACATAGGAGTAGTATTATAGTAGTTATATTCTTGTACATAGGAGTAGTATTATAGTAGTTATATTCTTGTACATAGGAGCAGTATTATAGTAGTTATACTCTTGTACATAGGAGCAGTATTATAGTAGTTATATTCTTGTACATAGGAGTAGTATTATAGTAGTTATATTCTTGTACATAGGAGTAGTATTATAGTAGTTATATTCTTGTACATAGGAGTAGTATTATAGTAGTTATATTCTTGTACATAGGAGTAGTATTATAGTAGTTATATTCTTGTACATAGGAGTAGTATTATAGTGGTTATATTCTTGTACATAGGAGCAGTATTATAGTAGTTATATTCTTGTACATAGGAGTAGTATTATAGTAGTTATATTCTTGTACATAGGAGGTAGTATTATACTAGTTATATTCTTGTACATAGGAGTAGTATTATAGTAGTTATATTCTTGTACATAGGAGTAGTATTATAGTAGTTATACTCTTGTACATAGGAGCAGTATTATAGTAGTTATATTCTTGTACATAGGAGCAGTATTATAGTAGTTATATTATTGTACATAGGGGCAGTATTATAGCAGTTATATTCTTGTACATAGGAGGTAGTATTATACTAGTTATATTCTTGTACATAGGAGCAGTATTATAGTAGTAGTAGTAATTTTCCTGTGATGTTCCTGAGTTATTGAGAAAGAACAATCCTGACCTAATAATAAGGCAGTGGATGTGTCTTGGACTCTCTTTGTTGGCACTGTAGTAATATAGTCATTGATCGCTGATCTGTACAGTACTACTGGAGCTGTGAATCGCAGCCAGGTAGTCTGTACTGAGGAAAATTAATAGTAATATCAGCTATAGATCCAGATATATATATATATATATATATATATATATATATATATATATATTCTGGTGGAGAATATACGTATCCAGCTTCATGTAGGTGATGATTCTTATGGATGGATCGGGTCACCACCCCAGTCCTGGGCCTATTACACCCCCGTCTGAAGTGCTGAGTCTCATCTTTATCTTCCGGGGGGACGTCAGGTTGCAGTTTGTGACATGGCAGTGATTTATCAGCACATACTAATTAATGGGGGTAAGAAACAAACAGATCCTTGGCGCTCTCTGCACATGGGCATGCTGCCAGTCTGACGGTGATGAATGGCGTACATGTCCACACTGGGCAGCTTCTCCAAACAGCCCAAGATACCAGCACTCTTCTTATTTTTTTATCTGTGTCTTTAACTCTTTAAACGCCAGGCACGTTCTGCAGCTTACAATGCTATGTATGACATGTTGGTGTTATTCACACGTCCATATATCATGTACCTGTGTCATCCTATAAGATTAGGGCCTGAAGTGAAGTTATGGGGTGGAGACCCAGGGGAGGTGTAAAAAATAACAAAAAATTATACTCACCTCACCTTGTCTGGGTTTCTTCGTGGCAATAATATAATGCAATTTTCTTTCCGGTTCTATCTGAACTTGTCCAAAGCACATCTTTGGGCCAAACAATGCGAACCTGAAACTAAACCAAGCTTTCTATAGTCACTAGAGATAAGCGAACAGCGTTCGATCGTTGGATAGTTGGATCGTTGTGATGTTGGATCGGACATCACAATTCGATACGAGCACTTAAAGTTCAATTCCCCTCCCACCTTCCCTAGCGCTTTTTCTGCACCAATAACAGTGCAGGGGAGGCGGGACAGGAATTAGGACAACGGAGGCATCGAAAAAACTAGGAAAAAGCCACTGGCTGCCGAGGACATGTGACCTCAGATTCAAATGAACATGCGGCATCAGCTCCGATTCGTTCTGTGCTTGCACTTAGTTACAGACAGACATCTGCTGAGGGCTAGTTAGGTTTTAGATTCTGCTAGGCAGGAAAAGCAAAGAAGAAGAACCACAACAGCTCTTGTAAGAGCGACACTAAAGGGAGAAGCTCAAACATGCTTGGCACAGAGTCTACCCACAAATGCTAAAGTGGGATTCACAGCAATTAAGCCAGGCTGTATCTGCGCAACCCAGCTTTCCGCGGTGGGGATTGAGCTAAGTGGGAGACACTGAAAGTGCATGTCCATATACCCTATATACGCTTAATCCAGGGTTCAACAGTGTGTTCCCACCCCCCACCTGAAACTAAGGGGTATACACTGAAATTCTCAGCCCATATACACCATATACGCTTTATCCAGGTTGTCACGGTGTGTACCCCCCAAAAAGCAGTGGGATATACATTCTAATTCTCATGCTATAGACGCTTCATCCAGGCTTGTGGAAACTCCGGCCTTCCTGGACCTGATGGCAACTGCGGCACCTCGCTATGCTGTCCCTAGCCATCACTACTTCTCCCGCTGTGCCATTCCCGCCTTGCACCAGCATGTGTCACGCAACATCAGGCGGGCCCTAAGTTCCGCCCTTTGCACAAAGGTCCACTTGACCACCGACGCGTGGACAAGTGCATGTGGACAGTGACGCTACATTTCACTGACGGCACACTGGGTGAATGTAGTTGAGGCTGGGACTGGGTCACACGCTGGGCTGGTGTACCTCGTTTCCCCGCCTATCATTACTGGCAGGGGCTCTGAAACAACACCCTCCTCCTCCTCTTCCTCCTCCGTTAAATTGACTTCAGCTATAAGCTGGAAACGTTGCAGCACTGGCGTTGGTAGACGTCAGCAGGTCGTGCTGAAGCTCATCAGCTTGGGGGACAGACAGCACACTGCTTCCGAGGTGAGGGATGCCCTCCTCGATGAGACGGCAATATGGTTTGAGCCGCTGCACCTGGGCCCAGGCATGGTCGTTTGTGATAACGGCCGGAACCTGGTAGCAGCTCTGGAGCTTGCCGGACTCCAACATGTTCCATGCCTGGCCCACGTCTTTAACCTAGTGGTGCAACTTTTTTTAAAGAACTACCCAAATGTGCACGAGATACTGGTGAAAGTATGGTGCTTGTGCGCCCACTTTCGCAAGTCTACAATAGCCGCTGCTAGCCTCCGAAGCCTCCAGCAACGCCTGCATCTGCCCGAACACCCGATGTTGTGCGACGTCCCCACACGCTGGAACTCAACATATCATATGTTGAGTAGAGTGGTTGAGCAGCAGAGACCTTTGATGGAATACCAGCTACAAAACCCTAGGGTGCCACAAAGTCAGCTGCCTCAGTTTCTCAACCATGAGTGGCCATGGATGAGAGACCTTTGTGACATCCTACGGGTGTTTGAGGAGTCCACAAGGAGGGTCAAGTGTGACGACGCACTAGTGAGCGTAACAATCCCGCTCTTGTGTGTGATGAGAGAATCCCTCATTGCCATCAGGGATAACTCAGATCACACAGAGGAGTTAGGGATAGCATCCGATCCGTCACAGCAGGAGAGTAGGTCCACACATCTGTCCGCTTCACAGCATTTAATGATGGAGGAGGAGGAGGATGAAGATGTGGCAGATGATATGATTGTGACACAGGAGGCTACTGGGGAAGTTCAATGCGTCCCATTCTTGCAGTCCGGATGGGACGAGAGGGAGGAGGAGGAGGAGGAGGAAATGGAGAGTGACCATTCCGGTGGGGGCAGCGAAGTCATGCCAAGTAACACTCTGGCACACATGGCTGACTTCATGTTGGGTGCTTTTCAAGTGACAAGCACGTAGTCAAAATAATGGAGAGCAACCAATACTGGATATTTGCAATCCTTGACCCGCATTAATGACTGCCACAAGCAATTGGTGCAGAACATGATGGAGATGTTTCCATCAAGTGTCGTTGGCGGCAGAGAGGACAGTTCCTCTATGACGTGAACAAGTGCCATCCGGTCCACACTGACAAGGGGTACACTGTCTAAACTCTGGGACACGTTAATAGCACCCCCTCGCCAAACTCCCACTACTGAGGGGCCTAGTGTCACCAGGTGGGAAAAGTAAAGGCGCATGTTGTGGAAATACCGCTGGTTAGAGGCTCAATCCACCCTGATTTCCCCAAACTGTGCTGGTTAGAGGCTCAACTCACTCCAAGGGCCAAAAACACTGCTGGTACAAGGCTCAACTAAGTTAAAGGGCCTAAAACTCTGCAGGTAGAGGCTGAAGTCACCTGAAGGGCCTCAATCTCTGCTGGGAGCTCAGCTTAAGGGCCTCTAACTTAATTTGGAAGGGCTCATGTTAAGGGCCTTAAAAGTGAATTTTGGAAGGTCTTACCCCATCACACACATCCACAATGACAGTTCAGGGTGGGTACTATTGGATTTCCCATTGCCTATTCCATCTGTGGTTGTCATGGGCAACGTGATTTAAAGGGGCGCTTGTTAAGGTTTCATTAGAGTAAAATTTGGGTTTCTGTCCATCCAATTGAGGAGGAAAAAAGGTTTCCGGGTATTTTTCCACTTTCATAGTGGTTTTTTTGAGTGTGGAAAGTGTGTAGTTGATAGGCTGTGATGTTGGGGTAATACAGGGACTTGGGCATGTTAGATGCCCCCAGACATGCTTCCCCTGCTGTCCCAGTTGCATTCCAGAGGCATCATTTGCTGAGGTGTCATAGTGGACTTGGTGACCCTCCTGAGTCGAATAGTGGTTTCCCCCTAAACGAGTATTTTTCTCCATAGACTATAATGGGGTTCAATGTTCGATCAAACAGTCGAGTATTGAGCGGCTACTCGAATCGAACTTCAAACATTTCACTGTTCGCTCATCTCTAATAGTCACCCATCCTTGGTCACAAGTTATTCTGCTGCAGAAGACTCCAGTAATCGCCTATTATCTATGGGAAGAATGTTCAGCAAGGGTTCAGTTTTCCTACAGCACTCCCGCAGGCTAACTGCAGTATTACACAATTTATACTGAAACAATGGGCCGTCTTCAGGGCGAATCTTAAACTTTTGGAATATTTAGGTCAAATCTGTTTCATTACAAACCAATTTGCTTATCTCTGGGGGTCAAAAGGAATTGCCCAACATAAGTTCTGAAAAATGTATAGAAATATTTCTGTATAAACAGCAGAATGTGGGATCGGGTATTTTCTAACATTTCAGAATGTTTGCTACCAAAGGAAACGTAATGACTCTTAATATTGAGACGTCTTAACACCGTTCGTGGCACAAATGTTCCTGCGTTTTCCAGACAAGACATCATTTTGCACATTTTTTGCAGAGGTCAGTAAGCTAATAGTCTACAAATTATTTTGAGGAGAGCAGGCGCTCTGCGGCATCTTGCAGATAGACGAGTCTTCTGCTGTCTCCCTGCTTACAAGATATCTGCGACCTTCACGTGACCTTGACGACCATTGTTCTATAAGTAATGGAAATCAAAGATTCACAAATCACATAGAAAGGAAATTATGGAAATTTCGGCACACATTTTATTCTATAAACGCAGGAACCCTCTGACAGCTTGCGGCAATTGCTTGCAGGCAAGAAGGATAGATATGTATTCAAAAGGCCAAAGGCAGACAGCCTGCAGCTACCGTGCTCTTTCCAGGCCCAGAACTGATGTCTGTGTTTTTGCTCCGAAGTAATACATTTCATGATCCTGCTGTTCTTACCATCCACAGACATTTACATACATGTTTGCAGTGGCGTACCTACTGATATAGACTAGATATAAACCATATGACTACTATGAGGTATATGTATGGGCTCGACTGAACTGCCCAAGCATCTTCTCATTGCACAATCTTGGAGAAAAGTGAGAACATTAGAATAGACTATAGAATAGAATAAAATTGAATATAGAATAGACTATAGAATAGAATAAAATATAGAATCGACTATATAATAGAATAGAGAACATAAAACAGAATATAGAATATAGAAAAGAATAAAATAGAATATAGAATAGACTATAGCATGGAATAAAACAGAGAACAAAATATAGAATAGAATATAGAATAGAATAAAATATAGAATAGATAGAGAACAAAATATAGGACAGAACATAGAATAGAATAAAATAGAATATAGAATAGAATTGACTATATAATATAATAGAATAAAATAGAATAGAATAGAGAACAGAATATAGAATAGAACATAGAATAGAATACAATAGAATATAGAATAGACTATTGTAAGGGAATTGCTAAGACAGCAATTCCCAGAACGGTTAAACCCTGGGAGGGGCACAAGAGACAGTGAGCCCTAAGCTGAAGCCCCCCACTTTCCCTTCCTATTGCCAGGCCCTATCCTAGGTAATAGGCGACAACCACGAGGACAAACCCTCCCTGAATACGTGAAACACAAAACGCAGACAAGACGAACAACAACAAAGGGAGGTCAGCTAGCCAGGGTTCGGTAACAGGAGAGCGATGCAGTGCCAAATCGGAGTAAAGAGAATAGTCAATGAGAAAAGCCAAAGGTCAGGTATAATAGTATAAGCAACAGGTACAGTAAGAGCAGGTATGCGCACGGCAATAACAAGCACTGGTGTGAATGGGAACCAAGGCTAAATAGGGAGGAAGAACCCGCCCATGGAGTTCACAGGAAGGCAGGCTGTCAATCAAAGGGCAAGGCCAGATTAACCACTAAATGGACAGAGGCAACCTAGGCAGAAGACGGGTGTGGTGCAAATCCAATTAAGGACTAGAGCCGTGTTCACACAGTGCAACTAAAAACTTTACGCAGATTATCAAACTGCACGCGCCTCCTGCGCCGCAGCACACGAGCAGAGGGTGGCGCAGGGGCCCGAACAGGCAGAGATGTTACAGTACCCCCCCTTTTATGAGGGGCCACCGGACCCTCACCAGACAAACCAGCTCTAGAGGGATTCTGAGTTTTCCCTGCCTTGTATTTTGGTTCTGCTTGAACCACAGACACTTGAGAACCAGGCAAACATTTTTTATTCATCCGGCGTTTCTGATACCACCAGGTTTTAATACCGGAGGGGCGCTCCCAACTTTTGGTACCTGAGACCTTCTCCTCACTGACACAATCTACAGAATGTAAAGCAATAGAGTGGGGTGAGCACTGATCTCCCCACTTTACCAACTCCTTTTTACTCCAATCCAAAATAGGGTTATGGAGCTTCAGCCAGGGGAACCCCAAAATAACATCAGCAGAGAGATTCTCCGTAACAAAAAGGCTTATGACCTCTGAATGTGAAGAACCCACTTGCAAAGAGATCAAGGGGGTTTTAAAACTGACTTTACCCCTGGCCAGTGGAGTAGAATCCGCTCCCGTAACAGACATAGGCGAGTCCAGTGGCAAAAGCTCAATGCCCAAAGATTCAACAACTGAATATTTAACAAAATTTGCTGCAGACCCAGAGTCAACTAGGGCCTTGCCAGAAACAGATCTGTCTCCAGAGGACAGAGACACAGATAACAACATCTTATTGTTATTCCCACCAAATACCTGGTTGCCTGAGTGGTTCTTCTGATTACCACTCAGGCACTGAAGTCTTTGCGCAGGTGACCATGGTCTGATAGGGCAGTCTCGGATGACATGACCAGAGGAACCACAGTACAGGCACAGGTTATTCCTGAGACGATGCTCTCGTCGTGTCTTGGCGTCCATAGCTCCCAGTTGCATGGGTTCCTCACCAGAAGTGATGGGAGGAAAGGTAGGTTTTTCAGAGGAGAGAGAGGAAGAGACAGAAAACTTGGAGGCAACAGACCCTACTCTCTCTTTTAAATTTTCTCGGATCTTGCGGTCAATACGGACCGCCAAAGTCATGGCTTTCTCAAGCGTCGGGGGATCTGGGTGACCAACCCAGAGCTCCTTAACACGGTCACACAAACCTTTTTTAAAGTGAGCCTTTAGAGCTGACTCACACCAACCTGCGGTTACACTGTATTTACGGAACTCTGCGCAATACTCCTCTGCAGAGCGTTTTCCCTGCCGCATGGTGAGGAGTTGAGATTCCGCAAGCGCAATGTGGTCTGGCTCAGCATAGATAGAGCCCAGAGACTTAAAAATTTTTTCCACATCAGACCACTCATCAGCATCAGGAGGGAGTTTAAGGGCCCAAGCTTGTGGGTCCCCCTGTAGCAGAGATATAACCACTCCCACCATTTGGGCCTGAGTCACATGTGGATTAATCCAAAAATACAAGCGACAAGACTCCCTGAACGTCTCAAATTTTTCACGGTCCACTGAGAAATGATCAGGGAGTAACATCTTGACCTTGTAAGGTGCCAAAACAGCTGGGGATGGTGCAGCAGCCTCAGTTAGGGTCTGAACCTGTTTAGCTAGCTCAGCTACCAGGCCGGTCAAACCTTCCAACTTGGCTGCAAAGCACTGAATGGGATCCATGCTGTCTGTAGGGAAGCAATGGATGTAGGTTTTTGGGCTTGCTATTCTGTAAGGGAATTGCTAAGACAGCAATTCCCAGAACGGTTAAACCCTGGGAGGGGCACAAGAGACAGTGAGCCCTAAGCTGAAGCCCCCCGCTTTCCCTTCCTATTGCCAGGCCCTATCCTAGGTAATAGGCGACAACCACGAGGACAAACCCTCCCTGAATACGTGAAACACAAAACGCAGACAAGACGAACAACAACAAAGGGAGGTCAGCTAGCCAGGGTTCGGTAACAGGAGAGCGATGCAGTGCCAAATCGGAGTAAAGAGAATAGTCAATGAGAAAAGCCAAAGGTCAGGTATAATAGTATAAGCAACAGGTACAGTAAGAGCAGGTATGCGCACGGCAATAACAAGCACTGGTGTGAATGGGAACCAAGGCTAAATAGGGAGGAAGAACCCGCCCATGGAGTTCACAGGAAGGCAGGCTGTCAATCAACGGGCAAGGCCAGATTAACCACTAAATGGACAGAGGCAACTTAGGCAGAAGACGGGTGTGGTGCAAATCCAATTAAGGACTAGAGCCGTGTTCACACAGTGCAACTAAAAACTTTACGCAGATTATCAAACTGCACGCGCTTCCTGCGCCGTAGCACACGAGCAGAGGGTGGCGCAGGGGCCCGAACAGGCAGAGATGTTACAACTATAGAATAGAATAGAACACAAAATATATAATAGAACATAAAATAGAAAAAATATAGAATCAACTATAAAATACAATTAAATAGAATATAGAATAGAACATAGAATAGAATAAAATAGAATATAGAATAGACTATAGAATAGAACACAAAATATATAATAGAACATAGAATAGAAAAAAATATAGAATCAACTATATCATACAATAAAATAGAATATAGAATAGACTATAGAATAGAATAAGAAAATAGAATAAAATAATATAATTAAAATATAGAATAAAATATAGAATATAATTAAATAAAATATAGAATAGAATAAGATAGAGACAGAACAAAATATAGAATAGAACATAGAATAGATTAAATAGAATTGACTATATAATATAATAGAACAAATAGAATAGAATAGAGAACAGAATATAGAATAGAACATAGAATAGAATAAAATAAGATAGGATAGAACAGAGAATAGAATAGAGAATAGAATATACAATAGAATTGAATATAGGGTAGAATAGAGAATAAAATAGAATAGAATATATGATAGAATACATTATTGATCCACAAAGGAAACATGAGATCACCAAGTAGATACAAAGGAAAACACACGTAAACAGAAACATAAGAATAAACCAATACAAGTATAAGACATACATTGCAATAGGAACACTAAGTAGTATAAATACAGCTAAGTTAAAGGAATAGTCCAATCTTAGGGATGTCTCATAGATGCCGGCCCTGTACCACTGTCCAAAACAGTGGTCCTCTTTGCCCCATCTAGTCTGATGAATGGAAAGGTGCCCACAAATGTGTCCTGCTCTCTCCATGCATTCTATGGGAGTCACAGAAGCAATTAAAACCTATATAAACCTGTATACAGTGAACTCCACCTAGTGGTGACAGCAGGAAATCAGAATTTTATCAATCATTTCAAAAAAGAAAAATGGAATTGTTTAGTGAGCACCAAGACACATATATATGTACATACACACGTTTGTGTACATATATACACAAGATGTATCAGCTGTACAATACACTGCCTTTATGTTAGGCACAGGCTTATTTTAGGTACATTGTAAGATAACTTATGAAAAAATAGGAGACTTCACAAGAGAAAAGAGAAAATCTTGCAGAAGACACCACAATATACAAACATATCTGCTATGTAACAGTATTACAGGCTGCAGTGATCACTGGACATGGATGGATTCAGATTTTGGCACTAGGAATGAATTTTTTTCCTTAAAGGGGTTCTCCAGGTTTATATACTGATGACTTATCCTTGATAGATGGCTCCGCCCACTGTGTGGGGCCTGTTTTTGATAACTATGGCTTAGCTACAGTATGTGAAGGGGAACTGAGCCGCAGTAACCAGGAACGGCTACTACACAGTGGAGGGAGCCATCTACTACATACTAAAGAAGGGGCAAAAGTTCATATTGTTGAGGCAGATAACAAAGAAGACAAGGGGGGAGGAGGAACACTAAAGGAGACAACAGAGAAGACAAGAGGGAAGGAGGGACACTAAAGGAGACAACATGGAAGATGAGGGGGAAGGAGTGACAGTAAAGGAGACAACATGGAAGATGAGGGGGAAGGAGTGACAGTAAAGGAGACAACATGGAAGATGAGGGGGAAGGAGGGACACTAAAGGAGACAACATGGAAGACAAGGGGGAAGGAGGGACACTAAAGGAGACAACATAGAAGACAAGGGGGAAGGAGGGACACTAAAGGAGACAACATGGAAGACAAGGGGGAAGGAGGGACACTAAAGGAGACAACATGGAAGACAAGGGGGAAGGAGTGACACTAAAGGAGGCAACACAGAAGACAAGGGGGAAGGAGGGACAGTAAAGGAGACAACAGAGAAGACAAGGGGGAAGGAGGGACAGTAAAGGAGACAACAGAGAAGACAAGGGGGAAGGAGGGACAATAAAGGAGACAACTTAGAAGACAAGGGGGAAGGAGGGACACTAAAGGAGGCAACACAGAAGACAAGGGGGAAGGAGAGACAGTAAAGGAGACAACAGAGAAGACAAGGGGGGAGGAGGGACACTAAAGGAGACAACATGGAAGGCAAGGAGGATACTAAATGAGACAATATACAAGATATGAGGATAAAAAGGGGAACAGTAAAGGTGACAGCATATAAGACATTGGGGTAAAAGGAGGGACACTAAAGGGGACAACATATAAGACAAGAGGTTGAAGGAGGGACACTAAAGAAGACAATATATAAAATGTGGGGATTAAAAGAGGAACAGTAAAGGTGACAGCATATAAAACAAGGGGTAAGAGGACTCTCTACGAAGCAATATAGAAGACAAGGGGTAATAGTGGGACTTTGCATATAACAGTATACTGGGTAATGGATAAAACCAGCACAAACATTGCACATGCTATAGCGCTGCTCGCAGACGAGGCCTCGGGGACACGTTATGTCGCACACTGAGATCATTCTAAGCACAACTTTGTCAGGACGTGGGATTGTGGTAAAACACCCTTTGGTAATGAGCATCAAAGCTCCTGAACCTTAGAAGAGCGGACAGATGGAGATGAGGGAGGACGCTGCCAAGTCCCTTCATTTATGAGGCGATGTAGTGTTAAACAGCTCTGCGGCGAGGACGAGCCGTGCAGGAGATCACAGAATCTGCAGATAAAAACCCTTCATTATCGAACGTGATATATTCTACTACAGCGGCACAGGCACCGCCATCCTGTAATCATACACAAAAGTGGCGCGAAGTCGCCTCCGGCCAGTCATAATCCGAGTCATTGCCGAAATCTCCGACTGAGAGATGAGTGATAGGAGTTTAGGAGTCCTGGTTGTCACTCAATGAGAAGACGATGGGTGTTGGATGTTTCCTTGGAGTTGTAATTCTACTTTCTTCAGATTTATATATTGATGATCTATCCTAAGGACAAATCTATGAAAGATAAATGTAACTATATACAAAATTGACATGGGACTATATATAGAATGGATTACACAACTGTACAACTGGAACTGTGATTCATCAGACCACATGCCGCCACTGTTCCATGGTCCAATGACGATGGTCGCGGGCCCATGCCAGTCTTCGAGCTCTGTGTTGTGGCATCAGCAAAAGGACACGGGTCAGGCGTCGACTGTTGAAGCCTATGCGGTGCAGTTCTTGGTGTACAGTCCTGGTGGAAATGTGGTCTTTGCACCCCACATTCAAATTGGCGGTGATTTGACCCACAGTAGACCATCGAGAGCCCCGTACGAGTCTGCGGAGGTAACGTGACGTCCGTTCATCGAACACTCGTGGTCAACCGGTGAGCCGATTTATGCGGCTGCCAACGTTGTCTCTGTGATATTCCAGGTTCACGCAAGACACTGTTGACCTCGGAAACCCAAATTCCCGGGTAATCTCCAAAATGCTATCCTCCATGTGTTTTGCACCGATTATCATCCCACATTCAAAGTCACTTATCTCGTGACGTGCTGCACGAGACACCTGTCTGCTTCAGACTGCTCAGATATCCTGGCGACACTGGCACCATAGGCCGCATCACACCGAGCGTCATATCCGACACAACCGACACTGGGACACGGTTTGCCGTGACTTTTGGACACTGAGTATACAATGTACGGCACTGTGGTTGCAAAGCAGTGAAAGGAAGTTCTGTACTCACCCAGACGCTGCAGTCTCTTCAGTCAGCAGATCAGTAGATCAGTTGCGGACCCCCACCAATCTAATGTTGTAGACCTTTCCTATGGAAAGGTTATCAATGCCTTAGGCTCTAGATCCCCCTTAAAAGATGTAGTCCACCATCTATCACCTGTCCCATGCCAACACAATTGTAGGGTGAATGCTACTGTATGTCCCCTTTATTGCCCAACACTACCTGGCTGGACCTGATACTGCAGCTCAGTCCAATTCAAGTGAGTGAGACTGAGCTGCAGTACCAGGCATAGCCATGATCGTACATATGGCGCTGTGTCTATGTAAAGACTAAGGCAATGAGACATCACTCTCTTTCTATTCTACTGATTTGTTGAGGTCCTGCTAATCCCCGTTAAACCTTTGAACAACTTAACAACTCCATTCATCCTTTAATAGCCAACCCTCCACTGATTCCAGCGTAGTTGGAATTTTTTCTCTAGCCCCCGCCATTCCTGAGCAACCATGGTGGTTAGTTTTAATGTCTGATAGGCTAACTAGACTCCCTCAACTCACATGGGTGAAGTCAGGCAGGCAAGGGGGCGTGATTCAGAGCTCTTACACTGCCTGCCTCTGATTGGAGCTCTGAGCCACACCTCCCCTTGCCTCTTCCTGCCTGACACCACCCACTTGTTACGAGGGAGTCTAGTCGGCATTCTATGCATCAAAACTAACTGTGGTGATTGCTCAGGAACGGTGAGGGCTAGAGAAAAAACTTCACCTGCGTCGGAATCAGTAAAAAAGTGACTATGACACGGTGCAAAGAGTTGGAGTTAGATCTTTAACACTCAAGTTGGTCAGATGACACTAAGTCCACCACTGTCCTTGAGACCTGAGTCTGCAGGTATCAGGTGTCCCATCCCTTATCTATTTCATATATATGCAACCCCAGGTATAGATGTAGCAGAGGGGAACGCGTTTCGAGGTTCTCACTTTCCATCTGATGTCGGGGGCCGCTCTGATATCCTCATGTTCCTCTGCAGATGATGGAACAGAAGAATATGAGCTGTCACCTTCTAGTCTCCTCAGATTATCATCTCCGAGCTAAATCCCCTGGTCCAGATGCGGCGGCTTCCCGACACGTTTCTTAAAGCTTCATTTAATTTCCTGTATTTTCATCTTTAATATATGGATTTAGCGCTGAGCGGCCGTGTTTTTCTTCATTGGGTTGCCAAGGAAACAATAACGCATCAGTTTCATGTAGAAAGCAAATCTCCGGTCATCTGCAACATCAGGTCTGCATAGCGAGGAGTCCTGTGCCGCGCATTCACGTGTCTCTGGATTCTGGCATTCTCACTCGGGGGTCATCTGCCTATTTATTATCATTCTGTCCCCCTCCGTGTGGTCACCGCTACATGCATTGCTTCTGTATATACACAGGACTGCAGTGTAAAGCAATGAGGACAATGCAAATAAAAATATTTATTTGATACAACTTTATAAAATTAACAATATTTGCCATTCGCAAGTTTGTACAACTGATTCAGTGATGAGTTATGACATTTACTGACATAATATGGCGCCACCTGGTGTTCAGAATCTATAGCAATGTGCATGTCCACCTTATGAGCTGAGTGCTGGTGGGCGCACATGCTCAGTCAATCTCCTCGCAGTCAGTGTCTATTACAGACGGGCGAACCTCTGAAGATTTACAGATGGAACCAGAAGGGTAGATTATCATACGATGGAGGCTTAAAAAGTAGCAAACAGATATACTGACCCTCCGCCCCCCTCTTGGTCCTCCTCTGACCTCTTCCGGCCTCCTGCTTGACGCCTTGTTCTCAGGATCACCGCCGAGACCTGTGATTGGGCCTCAGTGGTCACATGGGGAGTGTCATGATGCTTACTATACCCCATGTGACCACAGAGGCTTGTGATTGGGTGACACCAATGCATGCATGATGTCACCCTGGAGGCAGAAAGAGGCCAGAAAAGGACTGAGAGAGAGCAAGGGGCGCCATGATAAGACCCAGAAGAGGTGAGGGAGAGTCAGGGAAGGGGCATATCCTCTGCAGTACAGTAGATGGCAGTAGAATGAAAAAGACTCCAGCTGGGGAAGTAAGTAGGGCTTTATTGTCAACTGCCAGAGGGGGAAGGAGACTGATTCTCACTAAAACTGCCCCAAGGGGGACACATAGAGCAAAAATTAAGAAAACGGTAAAGCTTGAGGAGACAGAGATTCTTTTTTTTTTGGTCCTAAATCCCTGTCTAGTGCTTCCTACTATGGTTTAGAATGTGTATTACGCTGCAGAGTAGTGATGAATCCTCTATATCAGGGGTAGGGAACGTACGGCTCTCCAGCTGTTGCAAAACGACAACTCCCAGCATGCATACTTGCTCTGCTGTTCTTGGAACTCCCATGAAAGTGAATGGAGCATGATGGGAGTTGTAGTTTCACAGCAGCCTGAGAGGCGAAGGTTCCCTACCCCTGCTCATCTGTTGATGTTGTGTAGAGGTTTTGCTTTGGGCTAAAAAGAGTGTGAAATGTGCAACCCGTGTAGCAGAGAGTAGTTTGTTGCGTGGTTTAGCGGAGCGAAGCTTGCACAGGTGCACGGATGATCATGAACCGATTAGCTGGAAGAAACCTATCATGAATCAACCGCACAGCTGGACCTGAATGTGACGTAGCTGAGTGGACCTTGCACTGGAGTAGTTGAGGGAAGCTTGCAGAGTATGTTAGTAACGATCAACTAAACCTATCGCTGACGGAGACATAACTAGAAACTAAATCTATAACTAGTCAAGGTCTAGAGGGAAGCCATACTACTTAAAGGGACTGACAGTGACATCATCAGTTGGCGCCGGGTTAAACATCAACTTGAGAAGGAGCAACTGGTGTAAGTGCTGGAGACCTTGTGCGACCCAAGACCAGTAGAAGGGCTGTGACCATCCATTATACGCTGATCTTACCGTGTACTAGTGTGCTGTTCACTATAACACCCACTGATGTAGCAGAGTTGGATCAGTCACATGATGATACCTATGTTTTATTTTTCTTCTGGCTCTAGTTTATACTAAAAGCCAAATGATTACATAACGTATAAAAGGTTATTATAGGTCTTCGCTATATTATATTTTCTTACGTGATTATGGGGCGGGCATCTACTCCTCTGTTAACAGCATTTAGTGATCTGGATAGACCTCAAGAGCAACCACAGCAATACTGAAACATTATGGTAGAAGTGGCCACCTAAGGGTGCAATAAATCTACACGCCCCATACACCAGGCAGGTGAGGGCCAGAGGTAAGATGAGCTCTTCTCTGCTTCAAACAAATGCAGTATACTATAATCTCTGTCTGCGACATCCTGCCACATGGATACATTGTTCTCTGCTAAAACTCACTTCATAAAACATTCTCTGTGTCTGAACTTCAAGTAGAATTCACAAATATTTCCTCAACATCTTCACTGCCATGAGAAAAACATTCATACTAAATCTACCCAAGAACTGCAAGAACGGGGGCGAGACTAGAAGGAGAATAGACTTACATACAGTATATAGTAGTTATATTCTTGTACATAGGAGGTAGTATTATAGTAGTTATATTCTTGTACATAGGAGTAGTATTATAGTAGTTATATTCTTGTACATAGGAGGTAGTATTATAGTAGTTATATTCTTGTACATAGGAGCAGTATTATAGTAGTATATTCTTGTACATAGGAGTAGTATTATAGTAGTTATATTCTTGTACATAGGAGTAGTATTATAGTAGTTATATTCTTGTACATAGGAGTAGTATTATAGTAGTTATATTCTTGTACATAGGAGTAGTATTATAGTAGTTATATTCTTGTACATAGGAGTAGTATTAGTTATATTCTTGTACATAGGAGCAGTATTATAGTAGTTATATTCTTGTACATAGGGGCAGTATTATAGTAGTTATATTCTTGTACATAGGAGGTAGTATTATAGTAGTTATATTCTTGTACATAGGAGGTAGTATTATAATAGTTATATTCTTGTACATAGGAGTAGTATTATAGTAGTTATATTCTTGTATATAGGAGGTAGTATTATAGTAGTTATATTCTTGTACATAGGAGTAGTATTATAGTAGTTCTATTCTTGTACATAGGAGCAGTATTATAGTAGTTATATTCTTGTACATAGGAGCAGTATTATAGTAGTTCTATTCTTGTACATAGGAGTAGTATTATAGTAGTTATATTCTTGTACATAGGAGCAGTGTTATAGTAGTTATATTCTTGTACATAGGAGCAGTATTATAGTAGTTATATTCTTGTACATAGGAGCAGTATTATAGTAGTTCTATTCTTGTACATAGGAGTAGTATTATAGTAGTTATATTCTTGTACATAGGAGCAGTATTATAGTAGTTATATTCTTGTACATAGGAGCAGTATTATAGTAGTTATATTCTTGTACATAGGAGCAGTATTATAGTAGTTCTATTCTTGTACATATGAGCAGTATTATAGTAGTTATATTCTTGTACATAGGAGTAGTATTATAGTAGTTATATTCTTGTACATAGGAGTAGTATTATAGTAGTTATATTCTTGTACATAGGAGCAGTATTATAGTAGTTCTATTCTTGTACATAGGAGCAGTATTATAGTAGTTATATTCTTGTACATAGGAGCAGTATTATAGTAGTTCTATTCTTGTACATAGGAGCAGTATTATAGTAGTTCTATTCTTGTACATAGGAGCAGTATTATAGTAGTTCTATTCTTGTACATAGGAGCAGTATTATAGTAGTTATATTCTTGTACATAGGAGCAGTATTATAGTAGTTCTATTCTTGTACATAGGAGCAGTATTATAGTAGTTCTATTCTTGTACATAGGAGCAGTATTATAGTAGTTCTATTCTTGTACATAGGAGCAGTATTATAGTAGTTCTATTCTTGTACATAGGAGCAGTATTATAGTAGTTATATTCTTGTACATAGGAGTAGTATTATAGTAGTTATATTCTTGTACATAGGAGTAGTATTATAGTAGTTATATTCTTGTACATAGGAGCAGTATTATAGTAGTTCTATTCTTGTACATAGGAGCAGTATTATAGTAGTTATATTCTTGTACATAGGAGTAGTATTATAGTAGTTATATTCTTGTACATAGGAGCAGTATTATAGTAGTTATATTCTTGTACATAGGAGTAGTATTATAGTAGTTATATTCTTGTACATAGGAGTAGTATTATAGTAGTTATATTCTTGTACATAGGAGTTGTATTACAGTAGTTATATTCTTGTACATAGGAGCAGTATTATAGTAGTTATATTCTTGTACATAGGAGTTGTATTACAGTAGTTATATTCTTGTACATAGGAGCAGTATTATAGTAGTTATATTCTTGTACATAGGAGCAGTATTATAGTAGATATATTCTTGTACATAGGAGCAGTATTATAGTAGTTATATTCTTGTACATAGGAGCAGTATTATAGTAGTTATATTCTTGTACATAGGGGCAGTATTGTAGTTATATTCTTGTACATAGGGGGCAGTATTATAGTAGTTATATTCTTGTACATAGGAGTAGTATTATAGTAGTTATATTCTTGTACATAGGAGTAGTATTATAGTAGTTATATTCTTGTACATAGGAGCAGTATTATAGTAGATATATTCTTGTACATAGGAGCAGTATTATAGTAGTTATATTCTTGTACATAGGAGCAGTATTATAGTAGTTATATTCTTGTACATAGGGGCAGTATTGTAGTTATATTCTTGTACATAGGGGGCAGTATTATAGTAGTTTTTTTTGTCCATATAGGAATTGTGACTGAAGTCTCTGTAACATATTCTTCTGGCAATGTTTCAGCAGCCTGGGGTTAGCAAACAGTTAAACTAGCTCCCACGTCTAAGGGCGCAGCGTGATAACATAAGAATTGATTGTCCATGTTCACTACTGAAGAAAAAAAAACATTTAGAAAGCAATGCAAACAGAAACATAAGGCGTCCAATTATGAGCTTTACCACAATCCCTCTACAGTGGTTTAATGAGTTTCAGGCTGGGGCATTAAATAGAGTTTATGCAGCTTAATCCCTGGATTGAAAAATAACAACTTAATGTGCATCTCCATATAACATATAGGTTTCCTCCACTGCTCCTATTAGCACGTTATACCGTACCCCTAGATGAGCAACGCAAAATATTTCAATGGAATTACCCTTGACTGGTTATATTTCCATATAATGAAATTCATCCATCTGTCAGAACAGAAAGTAGTTGGAGGACCTGACATGTTTGCGCATTAGCTAGACAGTCCATTAGTTTAAATGAAAACAGTGTAATGCTCTATTTTCCCTGTGGGGGTGCTGCAGGGAACTTGAACAGTTGCTGCCAGGGTTCCCTACACTTCATAACTAAGGAACCTTCCATTTGTGGTATTTCTACCAACGTATTTTCCTCTAACTTACTTATAGGAGATGTTCCACCTCTGGAACCTAAAATTTTTTTAGAAAGCAGAGACCACTAAGTTGCCGTTGATCCTGTGCAATAATTACAACTTAACCCCCCCAAAATTAACCATTCTTTTTCCATGTATTTTAGTGGTGGGGACCTAGAAGCCAGAGCTGCACCTATGAGTAATGGGGTAGATATCATTTTTTAGTGCAAACCCCTCCTACAAATACAGGCCACTCCCATTAACAATATCAACCTCCTATCTCTGTCAGACCCAAAGACAGTGGATGGAGTAGGGGTCATGCATGATTTTGGGGCTCCCAGTGGTCAGTTTCACCTCCTGTCCTATGGACAAGTTATACATATTGTTTATGGAAAACCCCTTTAACAGTGACATCACAGGCTCCCCGCATACATGTAAGCACAGATAGTACTACCTCTTCATGTAGATGATGCAGGTACAGATTGTGTAAGGACATTTAGGAAATGCCCCCCTGTGCATCACATAGGAATAGATGGTGTGAGTGCAGATAATACTGCTTCACTGTCCCATCCTGTAAATGGTGTAGGCACAGATAGTACTACCTCTCTCTCTTGACCTGTAAATGATTTTGGCACAGATAATACTGCCTTCTTGTCTCTCCCTACAAATGGGGTAGGCACATCTCTCCCTGAGATATGTATATTTATTTTGCTTACTTATATAGTGCCATCATATTCGGCAGTACTTTACAGATCTAGTCAACACTGTCTTAAGTGAGGCTCACAATCTAAATTCCCTATGAGTATGTCTTTGAAATATACTCTATATACTAGTAGATGTATATTATGTAGGCGCTATATAAGTAAGCACAGTAACATAAATATTAGCTTTGTAAATAATGAGAAATCCTTGACTTCTGTTTCTCTCTTTAACAGAAGTATCTACAGATAGTACTGTCTCCCTACTGTTAATGATATAGGCACAGATAGTACTGCCTCCCTACTGTTAATGATATAGGCACAGATAGTACTGCCTCCCTACTGTTTAAGGGGTATTCCCACATTGCATACTCACCAGTCTTCGGTGCTGTAAAATCTTCTGTCTTCCTGCTTTGTTGCGTCATTGGTGGGCGGGGTTACATATGCAAAGGCAGCGCCGAGATGCCGCCAGCCCTGCGTGCACGCTCATAGATAGTGAGACCAGTCTAGCCTTCACAATGCGAATACAGCCCCGGCATCCGCTGTAGACGCCGGCACAGATGCCTGCAACATCGCTATGCTTCTGCCCTGCATGAAGCCAGCAGTGGCAGAAGCGATGCTGTTATTCCACTCCTCCGCCCCCCCGGAATAGCAGCATCGCTCCTGCTGCTGCTGGCTTCATGCAGGGCAAGAGCGTAGCGATGTTGCAGGCATCTGTGCCAGCGTCTACACTCCCGGCATCCGCCTCTCTATTACAGCGGATGCCGGGTCTGTATTGGCGGCCCCTTCCCCCCCAAAGGGTAAACTACCCCCCACCTCCAGGTTTGCTCCCCTGCACTTAGCCCCTCCTCCCTCCCCCCTCAGAGCAGCAGATACATCACTTGACTTATGACCAGGTAAGTCAAGGGATGTGTCAACAAAAAAATGAATAAAGTAAGATAGTGGACAAACAAAGCAGTTTTGCTGAAGCAGTGTATTTAGGAAAAGTCTTACATCCACATTAACAAGCAGTATAGATAGGATCCTTGTGATGGGACAACCCCTTTAATGATATAGGCACAGATAGTACTGCCTCCCTATTGTTAATGATATAGGCACAGATAGCACTGCCCCACTTTTAATCCCTGTAAACATAGATGGCACTGCCTCCTTGACTCTCCTTGTATTGGCACAGATACTGCTGCCTCCTTGTCTCTATCGGTTTATGATGTAATGAGAAATATTACTCTATCTTGACTTTCTCTCTAAATGATGAGGGCGCAGATAGTGCCGTCTCCCTGTCTCTACTGTTGCACATAGCAGTATAAATACTGCAGGTAATGAAAGTGTTTTAGGGCTATCTTGCAGAGCTAGTGACCCGTCCCATATTCCTGCAGGTTGTGT
>NC_134266.1:268097399-268164899 GCF_031893055.1 Leptodactylus fuscus
CTGCTCAGCTGTCTATATACTGTGTATACTGCTCAGCTGTCTATATACTGTGTATACTGCTCACTGTCTATATACTGTGTATACTGCTCACTGACTATATACTGTGTATACTGCTCAGCTGTCTATATACTGTGTATACTGCTCAGCTGTCTATATACTGTGTATACTGCTTACTGGCTATATACTGTGTATACTGCTCAGCTGTCTATATACTGTGTATACTGCTTACTGGCTATATACTGTGTATACTGCTCACTGTCTATATACTGTGTATACTGCTCACTGTCTATATACTGTGTATACTGCTCACTGTCTATATACTGTGTATACTGCTCACTGTCTATATACTGTGTATACTGCTCAGCTGTCTATATACTGTGTATACTGCTCACTGTCTATATACTGTGTATACTGCTCACTGTCTATATACTGTGTATACTGCTCACTGTCTATATACTGTGTATACTGTTCAGCTGTCTGTATACTGTGTATACTGCTCACTGTCTATATACTGTGTATACTGCTCAGCTGTCTGTATACTGTGTATACTGCTCACTGTCTATATACTGTGTATACTGCTCAGCTGTCTATATACTGTGTATACTGCTCACTGTCTATATACTGTGTATACTGTTCAGCTGTCTGTATACTGTGTATACTGCTCACTGTCTATATACTGTGTATACTGCTCAGCTGTCTGTATACTGTGTATACTGCTCACTGTCTATATACTGTGTATACTGCTCACTGTCTATATACTGTGTATACTGCTCAGCTGTCTGTATACTGTGTATACTGCTCACTGTCTATATACTGTGTATACTGCTCACTGGCTATATACTGTGTATACTGCTCACTGGCTATATACTGTGTATACTGCTCACTGGCTATATACTGTGTATACTGCTCACTGACTATATACTGTGTATACTGCTCACTGTCTATATACTGTGTATACTGCTCACTGTCTATATACTGTGTATACTGCTCAGCTGTCTATATACTGTGTATACTGCTCACTGTCTATATACTGTGTATACTGCTCACTGTCTATATACTGTGTATACTGCTCACTGTCTATATACTGTGTATACTGCTCACTGTCTATATACTGTGTATACTGCTCACTGTCTATATACTGTGTATACTGCTCACTGTCTATATACTGTGTATACTGCTCACTGTCTATATACTGTGTATACTGCTCAGCTGTCTATATACTGTGTATACTGCTCACTGTCTATATACTGTGTATACTGCTCACTGTCTATATACTGTGTATACTGCTCACTGTCTATATACTGTGTATACTGCTCAGCTGTCTATATACTGTGTATACTGCTCACTGTCTATGGCACTTCTATCTATGTATCTACCTTCCAATCAATATTTTTATCTATTCCTCTATCTATCTGCTATTATGCCATATCTATCTATCTATCTATCTATCTATCTATCTATCTATCTATCTATCTATCTCCTATCTATCTATCTATCTATCTATCTATCTATCTCCTATCTATCTACTATCTATCTGTCTGTCTGTCTGTCTGTCTATCTATCTATCTATCTATCTATCTATCTATCTATCTATCTATCTCTCTGTAACTATCCATCCATTATATCTACACACACTCCCTCAGTATATCTTATAGATCCTTCTATGCTTCCATTGATTGTGTCTCCACATAATAATGACATTGTGTCAGACACTGTGCTGTGTGTCCAGGCGGTATACGGCGTATACAGGGTACACAGGGCGGCCACATAGCACTGACTGTACGGCTGTAGAATTATCTATTGATAGGGACATGTTCTGTACATTGGAGGTAATTCTCCATGGCGAGGTGACTGACAGGTGTGATGAAGTCTGGATATAATCTGGGAGGTGCGAGGCTCTGCACACCTCCTCTTCCTCCTCTTCTTCCTCCTCTTTCTCCTCCATACACAGAACATTCTCACAATGTCTCTCACCTGTTGTTTCTTTTCTTCACTTTTGGTTCTAAGTTGTAAGAAACCTCACTTACTGCTCGATCCAGATAAGACTGAGCTGTGTCACAGGAGAAGTGTCTGAGCTTTGTACAGTCATGGCCAAAAGTTTTGAGAATGACACAAATCTTCTATTCTCACATGATCTGCTGCCCTCTGGTTTTTCTGTGTGTTTGTCGGATGTTTTTATCACATACAGAAATAGAATTGCAATCATATTATGAGTAATAAAAGCTTATATTGACAGTTAGATTGAGTTAATGCAGCGTTGCAATATTTACAGTGTTGCCCCTTCTTCTTCAGGACCTCTGCAATTCTCCCTGGCATGCTCTCAATCAACTTCTGGACCAAATCCTGACTGATAGCCGTCCATTCTTGCACAATCAATGCTTGCATTTTGTCAGAATTTGTAGGTTTTTGTTTGTCCACCCGTCTCTTGATGATTGACCACAAGTTCTCAATGGGATTAAGATCAGGGGAGTTTCTAGGCCATGGACCCAAAATCTCTCTGTTTTGTTCCCTGAGCCATTTAGTTCTCACCTTTGCTTTATGGCAAGGTGCTCCATCATGCTGGAAAAGGCATTGTTGATCGCCAAACTGCTCTTGGACGGTTGGGAGAAGTTGATCTTGGAGGACATTCTGGTCCCATTCTTTATTCATGGCTGTGTTTTTAGGCAAGACTGTGAGAGAGCCGATTCCCTTGGCTGAGAAGCAACCCCACACATGAATGGTTTCAGGATGCTTTACAGTTGGCATGAGACAAGACTGGTGGTAGCGCTCACCTCGTCTTCTCCCAATAAGCTGTTCTCCAGATGTCCCAAACAATCAAAAAGGGGATTCATCAGAGAAAATGACTTTACCCCAGTCCTCAGCAGTCCACTCCCTGTACCTTTTGCAGAATATCAGTCTGTCCCTGATGCTTTTTCTGGAGAGAAGTGGCTTCTTTGCTGCCCTCCTTGAGACCAGGCCTTGCTCCAAGAGTCTCCGCCTCACAGTGCGTGCAGATGCACTCACACATGCCTGCTGCAATTCCTTTTTTTTTTTTTTTTTTTTTTTTTATGTAGATTGTGAGCCCCACATAGAGCTTAGGGTGAGTTCACACGGAGTAAACGCGCCACGCAATGTGGCGCGTTTACGCGCCACATTGCGTGGCGCGTTTACTCCGTGTGAACTCACCCTTACAATGTACATTTTTCCCTATCAGTATGTCTTTTTTTGGAATATGGGATGGAAATCCATGCAAACACGGGGAGAACATACAAACTCCTTGCAGATGGTTTTATGCCCTTGGCGGGATTTGAACACCAGGACTCCAGCGCTGCAAGGCTGCAGTGCTAACCACTGAGCCACCGTGTGGCCCCCCTAGCCTGCTGCCATTCCTGAGCAAGCTCTGCACTGCTGGTAGCCCGATCCCACAGCTGAAACACTTTTAAGAGACAGTCCTGGGCCTTGCTGGTCTTTCTTGGGCGCCCTGGAGCCTTTTTGCCAACAATGGAACCTCTCTCCTTGAAGTTCTTGATGATGCGATAGATTGCTGACTGAGGTGCAATCTTTCTAGCTGCGATACTCTTCCCTGTTAGGCCATTTTTGTGCAGTGCAATGATGACTGCATGTGTTTCTTTAGAGATAACTATGGTTAACAGAAGAGAAACAATGATACCAAGCACCAGCCTCCTTTTACAGTGTCCAGCGGTGTCATTCTTACTTAATCATGACAGATTGATCTCCAGCCCTGTCCTCATCAACACCCACACCTGTGTTAATGGAGCAATCACTGAAACGATGTTAGCTGGTCCTTTTAAGGCAGGGCTGCAGTGATGTTGAAATGTGTTTTGGGGGATAAAGTTCATTTTCTAGGCAAATATTGACTTTGCAAGTAATTGCTGTTAAGCTGATCGCTCTTTATAACATTCTGGAGTATATGCAAATTGCCATTAGAACAACTGAAGCAGTAGACTTTGTAAAAATTAATATTTGTATCATTCTCAAAACTTTTGGCCATGACTGTATCCTGATTCCATAATACAATTGGTGCATTACCCAGCTTTTTCAAGCTCCTGAATGGCAAGTCTATCTAGTTATACTGTCAGCTGTATGAGAAGTGATGTCTCTATTTTATAAGGAAGTTGTATTATTCACTTTATTATTATTACAAAAGCCTGTAGTTTGTCTCCCAGCTTTCCCAGGCTCCTGATGGTAAGGTAGCCGTGCTATACAGTGATGATGGATAGACAGATGTTATTCTACATTAACCAAATAGACGTGGCGTTTAGGAGTCCACTGTGGGTCATTTAGGTTGTCCATCTTGGTTGTCACTCAGCTTTCCCATGCTCCTGATTGAAAGTTTGCCTTGCTATGCAGTGATACTGGAGTTAGAGAGTTGTCTCTCTGTTTTCTTATATAGAATATACCTATGGATGGTGTAATGATGGGCATATGTGGTTTGATACCCAACTTTCCCAGATTCCTGAATGTTGGGTGTGCTTAGTTCTACAATACATGATAGAGATCTGTCTAAACCTATTGAGGTTGGTTCACTATTAAGGACTCCTGTCTGGCTGTTTTAGGGTCAAACATCTTGGCTGTCACCCAGCTTTTCGTGGCTACTGAATGTCAAGATGAGAGAGTGATGTATCTGTAGGTAGCCAAGTATATTTACATTCTCAATTTCTCTGTGATGGGCACAAGGTTTGATAAATTGGTTTTCACTCAGCTTTCCCAGACTCCCGAGTGACAAGTCTGCTTAGTTGTGCAGTGTTATTAGAGAGATTTGTAACTACATAACAAGATAATTTTGTCACTCAGGACTAAACTGTGAGGGTAAACGTCCTGGTTCTTACCCAGCTTTCTCAGAATCCTGAATGACAAGTATAGTAACACTGATGACTAAGAGAGAGAGAGTTTTGTCTCCACATAACAAGGCCGTTTTGTGATTTAGGACTCCACTATAGGTAAGGATTGTCATTCTGTAGGTGATGTAAGGCAGCCATATTGTTAGTCACCCAGCTTTCCCAGGCTCCTGATACGTCTGGCTAGGTATACAATAATACCTAACAGAGAATTCTGTCTACATAACTAGATGCAGTAGCTTTGTCATGTTGTTATTTTCTGTATTGGGTGTCACCCAGCTTTCCCAGGGTCCTGATAAGTCTGTCTAGTTAGCACCTGATAGAGCGCTCTGTCTATAGACGCAGTGGGTTCATCATTCCATGCTCCTTTGCTGCTGTTATATGGATTGTCACCCAGCTTTCCCAGGATCCTGATGAGTCTGCCATTCTGTTCTCCTCAGGCATCAATATTATGTCACCCAGCTTTCCCAGAAGCATGATTTGTAAACCCTGGGAAGGAGATCGAACTCCTTGTCTCTACACGGATACATTGTAGCAAAGTAGCAGAGAGATTTGTGCAGCTGCTGATGTGTGGAGCTCACAGAGCATTGTCTAGATGGAATACAGAGCAGGTCTAGCTATGTACAGGGTTTGCAGCCTGCGAATAGAATTGTATCCAGTCTAGAAAATGCTCTGTGAGCTGCGCAGTCTGGATACATTTTAGCAAATTACTAGAAGGATATGTGCAGCATCTACTGATTTGTTTAGCTCACAGAGCGTTGGTTATGTCATGGTACTCTATGTACCTGGCTGATCCTGCTGTCTGGGGAGAAGTGACTAGACCTGTATCCAGTCTAGACAATGCTCTATGAGCTAAATAGTCCTGTCTCCAGACTGATACATTGAAGCAAACTAGCAGCAAGATGTGTTTAGCTCACAGAGCATTGTCCAAATTGGATACAATGGTTCCTATTCTCAGCCGAGAGCAGGACTAGCTATGTACAGGCCTGAGACTATAATTGTATCCAGCCTAGACAACGCTCTGTGAGCTAAACAGCCTGAACCCCAGACAGATACATTACCAGAAAGATTAGAGCAGCCTCACAGAGTATTGTCTGCAAAACCATGTACATAGCTAGCCCTGACCTCCGCTGAGAAGCGGATACAACTTATTTAGTACAGACAATGCTCTGTGAGCTAAACGCATCTCAAGCAGATGAACAAATCTCTTAGGTGGTTTGCTACAATGTCTCAGTCTGGAGTGCCAGCTGCTTAGCTCACAGAGCATTGTCTAGACTGGATACAATTGTCTCCTAAGAGTAGGACTCTCATTTTTTGGGTGACCTCTCATTGGGGCCCTTCGATCTGCTGTGTGGGTGAGAGGTCCCTGCCATTCCTCCTGTACCGGATCCTTCCATCTTGCAGATTCTTATCTTCCTCACGTATCTGCTGTGCAAAATGTCACTTCAACCACCTCAGTAAATGGAGACGATTGTCCTCGGGGAGGAAGAATTAAGCGCAGTAAATTGACATGATGAGGTTAAATCCTGGCCGGCAGCCGGGCTGTGACCACTTGACTCCGCCAGCCATTGACTTTACATAATTATTTTCTAGTTGCTAAGGGAGATGCGTTTCTGAGCGACGTAATTATAAGATGTCTGGAAGTTTCTCTCGGTTTTAGGGAGCAGAACCTCTCAACCTTCATTATTCAACGGCGACAAGTGTGTAGTGGTGACGCCAAAGCAAGGAAAAGGCTTCTCCATGTGAGACCTGCTGTATATCAGACGGATGTAGTACGAGGCCATCCGGATACTGAAGAACTACAATCCCCAGCATGCCAAGAGCTGCAGATACAAACAACTAGAGGAAAAGAGTCCGCAGTCCAATAATACAGAGAGAGGATATAGAGGATGTGTCCTGTGTGGTGTAGTATATAGAGGACCTGTCCTGTGTGGTGTAGTATATAGAGGATCTGTCCTGTGTGGTGTAGTATATAGAGGACCTGTCCTGTGTGGTGTAGTATATAGAGGACCTGTCCTGTGTGGTGTAGTATATAGAGGACCTGTTCTGTGTGGCGTAGTATATAGAGGACCTGTCCTGTGTGGTGTAGTATATAGAGGACCTGTCCTGTGTGGTGTAGTATATAGAGGACCTGTCCTGTGTGGTGTAGTATATAGAGGACCTCTCCTGTGTGGTGTAGTATATAGAGGACCTGTCCTGTGTGCTGTAGTATATAGAGGATGTGTCCTGTGTGGTGTAGTATATAGAGGAGCTGTCCTGTGTGGTGTAGTATATAGAGGATCTGTCCTGTGTGGTGTAGTATATAGAGGACCTGTCCTGTGTGGTGTAGTATATAGAGGATCTGTCCTGTGTGGTGTAGTATATAGAGGATCTGTCCTGTGTGGTGTAGTATATAGAGGATCTGTCCTGTGTGGTGTAGTATATAGAGGACCTGTCCTGTGTGGTGTAGTATATAGAGGATGTCTCCTGTGTGGTGTAGTATATAGAGGACCTGTCCTGTGTGGTGTAGTATATAGAGGATCTGTCCTGTGTGGTGTAGTATATAGAGGACCTCTCCTGTGTGGTGTAGTATATAGAGGATCTGTCCTGTGTGGTGTAGTATATAGAGGATCTGTCCTGTGTGGTGTAGTATATAGAGGATCTGTCCTGTGTGGTGTAGTATATAGAGGATCTGTCCTGTGTGGTGTAGTATATAGAGGATCTGTCCTGTGTGGTGTAGTATATAGAGGATCTGTCCTGTGTGGTGTAGTATATAGAGGACCTCTCCTGTGTGGTGTAGTATATAGAGGCTCTGTCCTGTGTGCTGTAGTATATAGAGGACCTGTCCTGTGTGCTGTAGTATATAGAGGACCTGTCCTGTGTGGTGTAGTATATAGAGGACCTGTCCTGTGTGGTGTAGTATATAGAGGATCTGTCCTGTGTGGTGTAGTATATAGAGGATCTGTACTGTGTGGTGTAGTATATAGAGGATCTGTCCTGTGTGGTGTAGTATATAGAGGATCTGTCCTGTGTGGTGTAGTATATAGAGGATCTGTCCTGTGTGGTGTAGTATATAGAGGATCTGTCCTGTGTGGTGTAATATATAGAGGATGTGTCCTGTGTGGTGTAGTATATAGAGGATCTGTCCTGTGTGGTGTAGTATATAGAGGATCTGTCCTGTGTGGTGTAGTATATAGAGGACCTGTCCTGTGTGGTGTAGTATATAGAGGATCTCTCCTGTGTGGTGTAGTATATAGAGGATCTCTCCTGTGTGGCGTAGTATATAGAGGACCTGTCCTGTGTGGTGTAATATATAGAGGACCTGTCCTGTGTGGTGTAGTATATAGAGGACCTGTCCTGTGTGGTGTAGTATATAGAGGATCTGTCCTGTGTGGTGTAGTATATAGAGGATCTGTCCTGTGTGGTGTAGTATATAGAGGATCTGTCCTGTGTGGTGTAGTATATAGAGGATCTGTCCTGTGTGGTGTAGTATATAGAGGATCTGTCCTGTGTGGTGTAGTATATAGAGGACCTGTCCTGTGTGGTGTAGTATATAGAGGATCTGTCCTGTGTGGTGTAGTATATAGAGGATCTGTCCTGTGTGGTGTAGTATATAGAGGATCTGTCCTGTGTGGTGTAGTATATAGAGGACCTGTCCTGTGTGGTGTAGTATATAGAGGACCTGTCCTGTGTGGTGTAGTATATAGAGGCTCTGTCCTGTGTGGTGTAGTATATAGAGGCTCTGTCCTGTGTGCTGTAGTATATAGAGGACCTGTCCTGTGTGCTGTAGTATATAGAGGACCTGTCCTGTGTGGTGTAGTATATAGAGGACCTCTCCTGTGTGGTGTAGTATATAGAGGACCTGTCCTGTGTGGTGTAATATATAGAGGACCTGTCCTGTGTGGTGTAGTATATAGAGGACCTGTCCTGTGTGGTGTAGTATATAGAGGATCTGTCCTGTGTGGCGTAGTATATAGAGGACCTGTCCTGTGTGGCGTAGTATATAGAGGATCTGTCCTGTGTGGCGTAGTATATAGAGGACGTGTCCTGTGTGGTGTAGTATATAGAGGATCTGTCCTGTGTGGTGTAGTATATAGAGGAGCTGTCCTGTGTGGTGTAGTATATAGAGGACCTGTCCTGTGTGGTGTAGTATATAGAGGACCTGTCCTGTGTGGTGTAGTATATAGAGGACCTGTCCTGTGTGGTGTAGTATATAGAGGACCTGTCCTGTGTGGCGTAGTATATAGAGGACCTGTCCTGTGTGGCGTAGTATATAGAGGACCTGTCCTGTGTGGCGTAGTATATAGAGGACCTGTCCTGTGTGGCGTAGTATATAGAGGACCTGTCCTGTGTGGCGTAGTATATAGAGGACCTGTCCTGTGTGGCGTAGTATATAGAGGATCTGTACTGTGTGGCGTAGTATATAGAGGACCTGTACTGTGTGGCGTAGTATATAGAGGACCTGTCCTGTGTGGCGTAGTATATAGAGGATCTGTCCTGTGTGGCGTAGTATATAGAGGGCCTGTCCTGTGTGGCGTAGTATATAGAGGATCTGTTCTGTGTGGCGTAGTATATAGAGGATCTGTCCTGTGTGGTGTAGTATATAGAGGACCTGTCCTGTGTGGTGTAGTATATAGAGGATGTGTCCTGTGTGGTGTAGTATATAGAGGACCTGTCCTGTGTGGTGTAGTATATAGAGGATGTGTCCTGTGTGGTGTAGTATATAGAGGACCTGTCCTGTGTGGTGTAGTATATAGAGGATCTGTCCTGTGTGGTGTAGTATATAGAGGATCAGTCCTGTGTGGTGTAGTATATAGAGGACCTGTCCTGTGTGGTGTAGTATATAGAGGACCTGTCCTCGTCTTCATTGGTAACATCACCGCTGTATCCGCACAAGACTCATTGACTCCTCCTAGTTCATGGCTATAGCTTTCTAGGAAGCTCAGCCTTGTGTCAGTCCACGTGTACAGAGCAGCCCATATCACAGGCCATAGTTATAGCCATATGGTTTATCCATGAGGTACTCTGTGGTGTATCTATAGCGGGACATTCAAACCAGGGTCCACGGACCCAATCTACATAAGATGACAACAATATCAGAAATGGCACAGGGTAGATAGGGGGCACTGTTAAAGATTTTGCATTGAAGCCCATTGTGCAACTCACCAGTCTTCCATATACTTAAAAGGTGAGAATTCTTGTTTTTGTTTTACATGTGTGTAGCATGAGACCAGTGTGTGAGGGTTATGTGTGCAGCATGAGACCAGTGTGTGAGCGGTATGTGTGCAGCATGAGACCAGTGTGTGAGCGGTATGTGTGCAGCATGAGACCAGTGTGTGAGGGGTATGTGTGCAGTATGAGACCAGTATGAGACCAGTGTGTGACCGGTATGTGTGCAGCATGAGACCAGTGTGTGAGCGGTATGTGTGCAGCATGAGACCAGTGTGTGAGCGGTATGTGTGCAGCATGAGACCAGTGTGTGAGCGGTATGTGTGCAGCATGAGACCACTGTGTGAGTGGTATGTGTGCAGTATGAGACCAGTGTGTGAGCGGTGTGTGTGCAGCATGAGACCAGTGTATGAGCGGTATGTGTGCAGCATGAGACCAGTGTATGAGCGGTATGTGTGCAGCATGAGACCAGTGTATGAGCGGTATATGTGCAGCATGAGACCAGTGTGTGAGGGGTATGTGTGCAGCATGAGACCAGTGTGTGACCGGTATGTGAGCAGTATGAGACCAGTGTGTGAGCGGTATGTGTGCAGCATGAGACCAGTGTGTGAGGGGTATGTGTGCGGCATGAGACCAGTGTGTGAGCGGTATGTGTGCAGTATGAGACCAGTGTGTGAGGGGTATTTGTGCAGCATCAGACCAGTGTGTGAGTGGTATGTGTGCAGCATGAGACCAGTGTGTGAGTGGTATGTGTGCAGCATGAGACCAGTGTGTGTTCAGTATGAGACCAGTGTATGAGCGGTATGAGACCAGTGTATGAGCGGTACATGTTCAGTATGAGACCAGTGTGTGAGCGGTATGTGTGCAGCATGAGACCAGTGTGTGAGCGGTATGTGTGCAGTATGAGACCAGTGTATGAGCGGTATGTGTGCAGCATGAGACCAGTGTATGAGCGGTATGTGTGCAGCATGAGACCAGTGTATGAGCGGTATGTGTGCAGCATGAGACCAGTGTGTGAGTGGTATGTGTGCAGCATGAGACCAGTGTGTGTTCAGTATGAGACCAGTGTATGAGCGGTATGAGACCAGTGTATGAGCGGTATGTGTGCAGTATGAGACTAGTGTGTGAGCGGTATGTGTGCAGCATGAGACCAGTGTGTGAGCGGTATGTGTGCAGTATGAGACCAGTGTATGAGCGGTATGTGTGCAGCATGAGACCAGTGTATGAGCGGTATGTGTGCAGCATGAGACCAGTGTATGAGCGGTATGTGTGCAGCATGAGACCAGTGTATGAGCGGTATGTGTGCAGCATGAGACCAGTGTATGAGCGGTATATGTGCAGCATAAGACCAGTGTGTGAGCGGTATGTGTGCAGCATGAGACCAGTGTGTGAGCGGTATGTGTGCAGCATGAGACCAGTGTGTGAGCGGTATGTGTGCAGCATGAGACCAGTGTGTGAGCGGTATGTGTGCAGTATGAGACTAGTGTGTGAGCGGTATGTGTGCAGCATGAGACCAGTGTGTGAGCGGTATGTGTGCAGTATGAGACCAGTGTATGAGCGGTATGTGTGCAGCATGAGACCAGTGTATGAGCGGTATGTGTGCAGCATGAGACCAGTGTATGAGCGGTATGTGTGCAGCATGAGACCAGTGTATGAGCGGTATGTGTGCAGCATGAGACCAGTGTATGAGCGGTATGTGTGCAGCATGAGACCAGTGTGTGAGCGGTATGTGTGCAGTATGAGACCAGTGTGTGAGCGGTATGTGTGCAGCATGAGACCAGTGTGTGAGGGGTATGTGTGCAGCATGAGTCCAGTGTGTGACCGGTATGTGAGCAGTATGAGACCAGTGTGTGAGCGGTATGTGTGCAGCATGAGACCAGTGTGTGAGGGGTATGTGTGCGGCATGAGACCAGTGTATGAGCGGTATGTGTGCGGCATGAGACCAGTGTGTGAGCGGTATGTGTGCAGTATGAGACCAGTGTGTGAGGGGTATTTGTGCAGCATCAGACCAGTGTGTGAGTGGTATGTGTGCAGCATGAGACCAGTGTGTGTTCAGTATGAGACCAGTGTATGAGCGGTATGAGACCAGTGTATGAGCGGTACATGTTCAGTATGAGACCAGTGTGTGAGCGGTATGTGTGCAGCATGAGACCAGTGTGTGAGGGGTATGTGTGCAGCATGAGACCAGTGTGTGAGGGGTATGTGAGCAGTATGAGACCAGTGTGTGAGGGGTATGTGTGCAGCATGAGACCAGTGTGTGAGGGGTATGTGAGCAGTATGAGACCAGTGTGTGACCGGTATGTGAGCAGTATGAGACCAGTGTGTGAGGGGTATGTGTGCAGCATGAGACCAGTGTGTGAGTGGTATGTGTGCAGCATGAGACCAGTGTGTGTTCAGTATGAGACCAGTGTATGAGCGGTATGAGACCAGTGTATGAGCGGTACGTGTTCAGTATGAGACCAGTGTGTGAGCGGTATGTGTTCAGTATGAGACCACTGTATGGGCGGTATATGTTCAGTATGAGACCAGTGTGTGACCGGTATGTGTTCAGTATGAGACCAGTGTGTGACCGGTATGTGTGCAGCATGAGACCAGTGTGTGAGCGGTATGTGTGCAGCATGTGAGCGGTATGTGTGCAGCATGAGACCAGTGTGTGAGGGGTATGTGTGCAGCATGAGACCAGTGTGTGAGGGGTATGTGAGCAGTATGAGACCAGTGTGTGACTGGTATGTGAGCAGTATGAGACCAGTGTGTGAGCGGTATGTGTGCAGCATGAGACCAGTGTGTGAGGGGTATGTGTGCAGCATGAGACCAGTGTATGAGCGCTATGTGTGCAGCATGAGACCAGTGTGTGAGCGGTATGTGTGCAGTATGAGACCAGTGTGTGAGGGGTATTTGTGCAGCATCAGACCAGTGTGTGAGTGGTATGTGTGCAGCATGAGACCAGTGTGTGAGGGGTATGTGTGCAGCATGAGACCAGTGTGTGAGTGGTATGTGTGCAGCATGAGACCAGTGTGTGTTCAGTATGAGACCAGTGTATGAGCGGTATGAGACCAGTGTATGAGCGGTACATGTTCAGTATGAGACCAGTGTGTGAGCGGTATGTGTGCAGCATGAGACCAGTGTGTGAGGGGTATGTGTGCAGCATGAGACCAGTGTGTGAGGGGTATGTGAGCAGTATGAGACCAGTGTGTGACCGGTATGTGAGCAGTATGAGACCAGTGTGTGAGGGGTATGTGTGCAGCATGAGACCAGTGTGTGAGTGGTATGTGTGCAGCATGAGACCAGTGTGTGTTCAGTATGAGACCAGTGTATGAGCGGTATGAGACCAGTGTATGAGCGGTATGTGTGCAGCATGAGACCAGTGTGTGAGCGGTATGTGTGCAGTATGAGACCAGTGTGTGAGGGGTATGTGTTCAGTATGAGACCAGTTTGTGAGCGGTATGTGTTCAGTATGAGACCACTGTATGGGCGGTATGTGTTCAGTATGAGACCAGTGTGTGACCGGTATGTGTTCAGTGTGTGACCGGTATGTGTGCAGCATGAGACCAGTGTGTGAGCGGTATGTGAGCAGTATGAGACCAGTGTGTGAGCGGTATGTGTGCAGCATGAGACCAGTGTGTGAGGGGTATGTGTGCAGCATGAGACCAGTGTATGAGCGGTATGTGTGCAGCATGAGACCAGTGTGTGAGCGGTATGTGTGCAGTATGAGACCAGTTTGTGAGGGGTATGTGTGCAGCATCAGACCAGTGTGTGAGGGGTATGTGTGCAGCATGAGACCAGTGTGTGAGCGGTGTGTGTGCAGCATGAGACCAGTGTGTGAGGGGTATGTGTGCAGCATCAGACCAGTGTGTGAGTGGTATGTGTGCAGCATGAGACCAGTGTGTGAGGGGTATGTGTGCAGCATGAGACCAGTGTGTGTTCAGTATGAGACCAGTGTATGAGCGGTACGTGTTCAGTATGAGACCAGTGTGTGAGCGGTACGTGTTCAGTATGAGACCAGTGTATGGGCGGTATGTGTTCCGTATGAGACCAGTGTGTGACCAGTGTGTGACCAGTATGTGTTCAGTATGAGACCAGTGTGTGACCGGTATGTGTTCAGTATGAGACCAGTGTGGGAGTGGTATGTGTGCAGCATGAGACCAGTGTGGGAGTGGTATGTGTGCAGCATGAGACCAGTGTGTGAGCGGTATGTGTGCAGTATGAGACCAGTGTGTGAGGGGTATGTGTGCAGCATGAGACCAGTGTGTGAGGGGTATGTGTGCAGCATGAGACCAGTGTGTGAGCGGTATGTGTGCAGCATGAGACCAGTGTGTGAGGGGTATGTGTGCAGCATCAGACCAGTGTGTGAGTGGTATGTGTGCAGCATGAGACCAGTGTGTGAGGGGTATGTGTGCAGCATGAGACCAGTGTGTGTTCAGTATGAGACCAGTGTATGAGCGGTACGTGTTCAGTATGAGACCAGTGTGTGAGCGGTACGTGTTCAGTATGAGACCAGTGTATGGCCGGTATGTGTTCCGTATGAGACCAGTGTGTGACCAGTATTTGTTCAGTATGAGACCAGTGTGTGACCGGTATGTGTTCAGTATGAGACCAGTGTGGGAGTGGTATGTGTGCAGCATGAGACCAGTGTGGGAATGGTATGTGTGCAGCATGAGACCAGTGTATGAGCGGTATGTGTTCAGTATGAGACGAGTGCAGAAGAGGCAACATGGTGGCGAGTGGTTAGCCCTGCAACCTTACAGTGTTGGAGTCCTGGGTTCAAATCCTGCCAAGAACAACATCTGCAAGGAGTTTGTATGTTCTCCCCGTGATTGTGTGGATTTCCTCCCATTCTACAAAGACTATACTGATAGGGAAAATGTACATTGTGATCCCTATATGAGATTACTTGGTTTGGACAATCTGTATGCATGTCTCAGACAAGAGATGGAGGAGTGCGGAGGACAAATCAATAAGGATCAGACATGAGATGAAAGCGTGCAGAAGATCAGTGTTCATGTATGAGACAAGAAATGAAGGCTATGGAGAATATGTGCAGAGATCAGACAGGAGAAGGAGGAGTGCAGAAAATCTGTGTGTAGGGATCAGACAAAAAATTAATTGGTGTGGAGGATCATTGTATAAGCAAGAGATGGCGTAATGCAGAGGATAAGGGAGTAGGGATCAGACAGGAGATGGAAGAGTACAAAAGATCAGTGTGCAAGGATCAGACACAAGATGGAGGATTGGAGGACGAGTGTGTAGGGATCAGATATGAGATGGAGGTTTTATTTTATGGGGGCTCAAATAAGAGATGGCAGAAGATGGGTGAGAAAAGATAGGTGCAAAGAAATTGACCAAGAGATGGAATGGTTGAGTCTGAAAGGACTGGGCGAGAGGCTAGACCAGAGACGGGGAGATCGGAAGATTTTGGAAATTGCCGGAAAGACAAATCTCGCAGGTGACACCCCTGTGGGCGACTTTGTACTGGAAAACACTTGAGTTATTAAAACAAAGAGTAAATCTCTTCTTGGTTGCAAACGTACGGTTCTACTTGTATCGGTAAATGTTTCGAGTCTCCCTTCCCCCGGTTCTTCTTTGGTCATTGGTTCCGGAATAATAGTCCCCACCCCTGACTTTACCTTCATCGTCCTAAGTGTCCAGAATCGGCCATGTGCGTGTCCTGACGGAGACGCTGACGGTGCCCCAAACGCTCTGCCGATCCCGGAACACGTATGGATTCCTTTGCGAGGCACAAGCCGGGTTATCAGATTGACGATTTGTCACTCGCAGATTTACATTCAAGTACAAAGTGGCACATACATTACCGGGTTACCATAGAGACCTCGCCGTATCCAGGACATGCAACCATTTTTTTTTCGCCTTTTATTATTGCCAATTATGTATGCCATACTAAAAATAAAAGATTACTGACAGTTTAAAATGTGGAAAGTTCTGCAAAACAAAAGCGAGAGTGGGATACATTAAACGGCGCTTAGCGACAGGCTTTTATACCGCGCTCGTCGAGAAAAAGCTTTTAAACGAAACAGCTCCATTAGGCCCTGCTGTTGGGCACCGGCACAAATGAAATTATAACGTACGGCAATGTCATAAAATTATCTCCATGTGCACTCGCAGAATTCTGACTCTGTGGGGCCGTAATTGTGTGAAAACTGATATTCTGGGTGTAATGGCTGCTGATAGTGGGTGGGTGGCTACTACTGTACATCATCCATGGTACCCGGCCAAGAGAGGGTCAGACTGGACCATGAGAGGACCATCGGCTGCTTATAGTGGGTGGCTACTACTGTACATCATCCATGGTACCCGGCCAAGAGAGGGTCAGACTGGACCATGAGAGGACCATCGGCTGCTGATAGTGGGTGGCTACTACTGTACATCATCCATGGTACCCGGCCAAGAGAGGGGCAGACTGGACCATGAGAGGACCATCGGCTGCTGATAGTGGGTGGGTGGCTACTACTGTACATCATCCATGGTACCCGGCCAAGAGAGGGTCAGACTGGACCATGAGAGGACCATCGGCTGCTGATAGTGGGTGGCTACTACTGTACATCATCCATGGTACCCGGCCAAGAGAGGTTCAGACTGGACCATGAGAGGACCATCGGCTGCTGATAGTGGGTGGGTGGCTACTACTGTACATCATCCATGGTACCCGGCCAAGAGAGGGGCAGACTGGACCATGAGAGGACCATCGGCTGCTGATAGTGGGTGGGTGGCTACTACTGTACATCATCCATGGTACCCGGCCAAGAGAGGGGCAGACTGGACCATGAGAGGACCATCGGCTGCTGATAGTGGGTGGCTACTACTGTACATCATCCATGGTACCCAGCCAAGAGAGGGTCAGACTGGACCATGAGAGGACCATCGGCTGCTTATAGTGGGTGGCTACTACTGTACATCATCCATGGTACCCAGCCAAGAGAGGGGCAGACTGGACCATGAGAGGACCATCGGCTGCTGATAGTGGGTGGCTACTACTGTACATCATCCATGGTTCCCGGCCAAGAGAGGGTCAGACTGGACCATGAGAGGACCATCGGCTGCTTATAGTGGGTGGCTACTACTGTACATCATCCATGGTACCCAGCCAAGAGAGGGGCAGACTGGACCATGAGAGGACCATCGGCTGCTGATAGTGGGTGGCTACTACTGTACATCATCCATGGTACCCAGCCAAGAGAGGGGCAGACTGGACCATGAGAGGACCATCGGCTGCTGATAGTGGGTGGCTACTACTGTACATCATCCATGGTACCCAGCCAAGAGAGGGTCAGACTGGACCATGAGAGGACCATCGGCTGCTGATAGTGGGTGGCTACTACTGTACATCATCCATGGTACCCGGCCAAGAGAGGGTCAGACTGGACCATGAGAGGACCATCGGCTGCTTATAGTGGGTGGCTACTACTGTATATCATGCATGGTACCCGGCCAAGAGAGGGGCAGACTGGACCATCAGAGGACCATCTGGTGGATACCAACATTATGGGTGTGTAATGGCTGCTGATAGTGGGTGGATACTACTGTACATCATCCATGGTACCCGGCCAAAACAGGGGCAGACTGGACCATCAGAGGACCATCGGCTGCTGATAGTGGGTGGCTACTACTGTACATCATCCATGGTACCCGGCCAAGAGAGGGTCAGACTGGACCATGAGAGGACCATCGGCTGCTGATAGTGGGTGGCAACTACTGTACATCATCCATGGTACCTGGCCAAGAGAGGGTCAGACTGGACCATGAGAGGACCATCGGCTGCTGATAGTGGGTGGCTACTACTGTACATCATCCATGGTACCCGGCCAATAGAGGGTCAGACTGGACCATGAGAGGACCATCGGCTGCTGATAGTGGGTGGCTACTACTGTACATCATCCATGGTACCTGGCCAAGAGAGGGTCAGACTGGACCATGAGAGGACCATCGGCTGCTGATAGTGGGTGGCTACTACTGTACATCATCCATGGTACCCGGCCAAGAGAGAGGCAGACTGGACCATCAGAGGACCATCTGGTGGATACCAACATTATGGGTGTGTAATGGCTGCTGATAGTGGGTGGCTACTACTGTACATCATCCATGGTACCTGGCCAAGAGAGGGTCAGACTGGACCATGAGAGGACCATCGGCTGCTGATAGTGGGTGGCAACTACTGTACATCATCCATGGTACCTGGCCAAGAGAGGGTCAGACTGGACCATGAGAGGACCATCGGCTGCTGATAGTGGGTGGCTACTACTGTACATCATCCATGGTACCCGGCCAAGAGAGGGTCAGACTGGACCATGAGAGGACCATCGGCTGCTGATAGTGGGTGGCTACTACTGTACATCATCCATGGTACCCGGCCAAGAGAGGGTCAGACTGGACCATGAGAGGACCATCGGCTGCTGATAGTGGGTGGCTACTACTGTACATCATCCATGGTACCCGGCCAAGAGAGGGGCAGACTGGACCATCAGAGGACCATCTGGTGGATACCAACATTATGGGTGTGTAATGGCTGCTGATAGTGGGTGGCTACTACTGTACATCATCCATGGTACCCAGCCAAAAGAGGGGCAGACTGGACCATCAGAGGACCTTCTGGTGGATACCAACATTATGGGTGTGTAATGGCTGCTGATAGTGGGTGGCTACTACTGTACATCATCCATGGTACCCGGCCAAAAGAGGGGCAGACTGGACCATCAGAGGACCATCTGGTGGATACCAACATTATGGGTGTGTAATGGCTGCTGATAGTGGGTGGCTACTACTGTACATCATCCATGGTACCCAGCCAAGAGAGGGGAAGACTGGACCATCAGAGGACCATCTGGTGGATACCAACATTATGGGTGTGTAATGGCTGCTGATAGTGGGTGGCTACTACTGTACATCATCCATGGTACCCGGCCAAGAGAGGGTCAGACTGGACCATCAGAGGACCATCTGGTGGATACCAACATTATGGGTGTGTAATGGCTGCTGATAGTGGGTGGCTACTACTGTACATCATCCATGGTACCCGGCCAAGAGAGGGGCAGACTGGACCATCAGAGGACCATCTGGTGGATACTTGAATTCTGGGTGTGTAGTCAATGGTAATAGTGGGTAGATACTACTGTACATCATCCGTGTTACCCAGCCAAAACAGGTTCAGACTGGACCATCAGAAGACCATCTGGTGGATTCTAGTATTCTGGGTGTGTAGTGGCCGCTAATAATGAGTAGATACTACTGTACATCATCCATGTTACCCGGCCAAGACAGGGTCCGACTGGACCATCAGAGGACCATTTGGTGGATACCAACATTATGGGTGTGTAGTGGCTGCTGATAGTGGGTGGCTACTACTATACATCATCCATGGTATCCATCCATGTTAACTACTACTGTATACTAGCGATGTTATCCAGCCAAGACCAGGTCCGAATGGACCATCAGAGGGCCATCTGGTGGATACTAGTATTCTGGGTGTGTAGTCACTGGCAATAGGGGTAAATATTACTATACATCATCGATGACCGTACTGCCGTCAGTGTATACGTGCCAGTTTCAATACCGACTCCAGTCAGTTAGCCAGAGTGATTGCGACCCTCACCTGACCATTGTGTTGCTATATCCTACTACTCATCTCAGGAACTTGGGAGCTTTTTTTTTTTTCAGCTCAGATTGGAGGTTTGGGTTGGTATACCGCATTGTTCATCGAAGATCCTCAAGGAGAGCGCAGTTATCTGTGTTTTTTTCCTCCCACCTGTTTTATTCATCATCGATGTTACCCAACCAAGACTGGGTCAGACTGGACCATCAGAGGACTATCTGGTGGATACTTGTATTCTGGGTGTGTAGTCACTGGTAATAGTGGGCAACTAATACTGTATACTGCCAATGTTACCCAGCCAAGATAGGGTCAGACTGGACCATCAGAGGACTATCTGGTGGATACTTGTATTCTGGGTGTGTAGTGGGGACTACTGTGCATCATCCATGCACAGGGTCAGACTGGACCATCTAATGGGTACCAACATTTTGGATATGTAGCAGCTGCTGATAGTTGGTAGCCATTATTGTTCATTGTTGATGTTATCCAACCAAGACAGGGTTAAGTGGGCCCAACAAAGGACCATCTGGTAGATGCCAATATTCTGGGTGTGTAGTGATTGCTGATAGTAAGTAGCTACTACTGTACATCATCCATGTTACCCGGCCAAGAGAGGGTCAGACTGGACCATGAGAGGACCATCGGCTGTGATAGTGGGTGGCTACTACTGTACATCATCCATGGTACCCGGCCAAGAGAGGGTCAGACTGGACCATGAGAGGACCATCGGCTGCTGATAGTGGGTGGCTACTACTGTACATCATCCATGGTACCCGGCCAAGAGAGGGGCAGACTGGACCATCAGAGGACCATCTGGTGGATACCAACATTATGGGTGTGTAATGGCTGCTGATAGTGGGTGGCTACTACTGTACATCATCCATGGTACCCGGCCAAAAGAGGGGCAGACTGGACCATCAGAGGACCATCTGGTGGATACCAACATTATGGGTGTGTAATGGCTGCTGATAGTGGGTGGCTACTACTGTACATCATCCATGGTACCCAGGCAAGAGAGGGGAAGACTGGACCATCAGAGGACCATCTGGTGGATACCAACATTATGGGTGTGTAATGGCTGCTGATAGTGGGTGGATACTACTGTACATCATCCATGGTACCCGGCCAAGAGAGGGGCAGACTGGACCATGAGAGGACCATCGGCTGCTGATAGTGGGTGGCTACTACTGTACATCATCCATGGTACCCAGCCAAAAGAGGGGCAGACTAGACCATCAGAGGACCATCTGGTGGATACCAACATTATGGGTGTGTAATGGCTGCTGATAGTGGGTGGCTACTACTGTACATCATCCATGGTACCCAGCCAAAAGAGGGACAGACTGGACCATCAGAGGACCATCTGGTGGATACCAACATTATGGGTGTGTAATGGCTGCTGATAGTGGGTGGCTACCACTGTACATCATCCATGGTACCCGGCCAAGAGAGGATCAGACTGGACCATCTGGTGGACACCAACATTATGGGTGTGTAGTGATTGCTGATAGTAAGTAGCTACTACTGTACATCATCCATGTTACCCAATCAAGACTCTGTCGGACTGGATGAGGTGGATGCTAGTATTCTGATTATGTCATCTCTGGTGATGGGGGGGTAAATAGATTATCGATCTTATTCAACCCAGATAGAGTCTTGGACCAACCTGGGATCGTCCAAGCAGTGTAACTTCAGGGGGCACCGAGACTATTGTCACACCTGGGCCCAGGAGCCTTATGTGGTCCACAAGATGTCTCTTCACAATATGAGGAAAATAATTCTATAAACTGTACATTCTAGTTTGGGACCTGGTACAGATTTTGCATTGGGGCCCGGGAACTTTTGCCTCTGGATTGTCCTTTTAATACCAATATTGTGAGCGTGTAGTCACTGGTGATAGCGAGTAAATATATCATCAGTGTTACACTTGAAGAGCGACCGCAGAAACTGAAAGATTAGAAGATTGCCCTCTATAAAAGGGCCAAGCTAAACATACTCTGCCCCCCATCCCCCCATATAATAATATTGGACCCCGGGTTGTTACTGGTTAAATGAAATAAATAATTGAGCCATTTTACCTAAAATCTCATATATTAGTTCTGATAATGCCTTTTATTCTAGCACGGTGTGCCATTTAGCCCAGTTATATGCTCTTGACCTCTTGTAGCTGGGCCTAGAAAGCAGCTAAGTGACAGCAGCCATTTTCAGATGTTATAGAGCTTTCAAGTAGTCGCAGGGTCACCCGGGTTCCATTGAAAGGCATAGACCCTGCTCTGTCCTCCCTTCTATGCGGCTCCTCCATTTTTACACCAGATATAAAGGGATTCTATCACCAGGACCCAGCTGATCAACCCTGTCCTGCAGTTAGGGAAGGGACACCTGAATTTTTTCCCCATGTGAATTGTTGCCTCCATCCCCGAGAGGTTGCTGTTTTTGTCAACATTCAGATAAACTCTTTGGAGCAACAAGTGCACCGCCATTATTTTGAATTTCCCTTTTTGCATATTGACAAAAATTGTTATACCTCCTCAATGAAGCAGCGATTCACATTGGGGAGAATCTGTATGATTCAAGTGATCCTAACCTATCTGCAGGGCTGGGGTGATATGCTGGTTCTGGTGACAGTAACCTATCTATCTGCAGGGCTGGGGTGATATGCTGGTCCTGGTGACAGTAACCTATCTATCTGCAGGACTGGGGTGATATGCTGGTTCTGGTGACACTAACCTATCTATCTGCAGGGCTGGGGTGATATGCTGGTCCTGGTGACAGTAACCTATCTATCTGCAGGGCTGGGGTGATATGCTGGGTCTGGTGACAGTAACCTATCTATCTGCAGGGCTGGGGTGATATGCTGGTTCTGGTGACAGTAACCTATCTGCGGGGCTGGGGTGATATACTGGGTCTGGTGACAGTAACCTATCTATCTGCAGGGCTGGGGTGATATGCTGGGTCTGGTGACAGTAACCTATCTATCTGCAGGGCTGGGGTGATATGCTGGGTCTGGTGACAGTAACCTATCTATCTGCAGGGCTGGGGTGATATGCTGGTTCTGGTGACAGTAACCTATCTATCTGCAGGGCTGGGGTGATATGCTGGTACTGGTGACAGTAACCTATCTATCTGCAGGGCTGGGGTGATATGCTGGGTCTGGTGACAGTAACCTATCTATCTGCAGGGCTGGGGTGATATGCTGGGTCTGGTGACAGTAACCTATCTATCTGCAGGGCTGGGGTGATATGCTGGTTCTGGTGACAGTAACCTATCTATCTGCAGGGCTGGGGTGATATGCTGGTACTGGTGACAGTAACCTATCTATCTGCAGGGCTGGGGTGATATGCTGGGTCTGGTGACAGTAACCTATCTATCTGCAGGGCTGGGGTGATATGCTGGGTCTGGTGACAGTAACCTATCTATCTGCAGGGCTGGGGTGATATGCTGGGTCTGGTGACAGTAACCTATCTATCTGCAGGGCTGGGGTGATATGCTGGATCTGGTGACAGTAACCTATCTATCTGCAGGGCTGGGGTGATATGCTGGTTCTGATGACAGTAACCTATCTATCTGCAGGGCTGGGGTGATATGCTGGATCTGGTGACAGTAACCTATCTATCTGCAGGGCTGGGGTGATATGCTGGTACTGGTGACAGTAACCTATCTATCTGCAGGGCTGGGGTGATATGCTGGATCTGGTGACAGTAACCTATCTGCGGGGCTGGGGTGATATACTGGGTCTGGTGACAGTAACCTATCTATCTGCAGGGCTTTCTCTATGACAGCTTGTGAATGGGCAGTTAGATAAATCTGGTGACATTACTTGGCGGTATTACAGTGACCTGACGGACGCAGAGTAGGAGTCTGTAATATAATGGTATTATTCCAGGTGATAATTACTTCTCATTCTTCATTTGTTTCACGGATTGTCAGTTTTTGCAGCAATTGTACATTGGATTCTTTGATGTCAGATGAAGGAGATGTGGCCAGTTTTGGGCTTGGTGTTTACCCTTTAATCTCCTCGCCTTGACATACAGTGTGAATTATTTATAAGCTCTCGGTATACAGAGTGCCGGGGGATGGAGAGGAGGAGAGATTGCTTTACACAAGTCAGATTGCTGAGATTAATAATGTATTCCTTTTACATACAGAAGCCGATCATAGAAGACAGGTAGCGCGGCTGGGAGATTCCAAAATATCAAATTGGAAAATAAATTTGGCTTATTAGAATTTATATTGATCTGGAGCCAACTCCAATATCGTTGTTCTAGAACTTACTGAGATTGTGGGACTCTGCCACGGAAGGGTCAGCACTGACCTAAGCGAGGCCCCCGGTCTAAGGGATCCTCCTATTCTTCATGTCAGCCCTTTGAGAATGTCCAGTAATAGGGGAGATGCATTTGGCTTCTGTTGGTATATACACTACATAGCAAGCTGCAGGATGCCGTTCTGTGAGGTGGTCACTGATTTTGAGACTGATTCTGTCCTGATTCTGAGGCACCTTAGGAAGAACCGAAGTGTCCTGCTCAATCTTATTAGGCCCCATTCGTCTGCACATACCCCAACACTGCCTAAACTTATTGATGGCCTCTCCTAAAAATAGGTCACTAATATCGAATTTGTAGTAGTAGGACCACCAGTGCCCCCATCAGCAGTGGTGGAACGGAGTCACTGCAGTACCTGGTGTGGCCACTACACATAGAACAGCTCTGTCTGCTTCCTGCTCTGTTCTCTGTGTATCAGCTGCTGGGCCAAGAGGATCCATGAGGGTGCTGGGGGCGGAATTAAAGGTTAAAATCATCTGCAATAGCTGTGATTTAAATGGCATCGGTTTAGTGTTCACATCCCTCTCTGGATTGGACGTTCCCCGTTGGATCTCCAGTAGTCACCGACCATGTGCAACGACTCCACTAAAGAAAGAAGATTAACTCTTCCATTACCCTGTTTCACAATACGGCGACCAAATTAACCCCTTCCCTACCTAGATCAGCAGGGAATCGGGTATTAACCCCCTCCATTACCTAGATAACCTGGGATGAAGATGTTAACCCCTTCACTACTCAGATCACATGGATTTAGGCATTAACCCCTCCATTACCTAGATCACCTGGGATGCAGGCATTAACTCTTCACTACCCAGATCACCTGGGGTGCGGGCATTAACGCCTTCATTACCTAAATCACCTGGGATGCAGGCATTATTTCACAATACGGTGACCAAATTAACCCTTTCCCTACCTAACTCAGCAGGGAATCAGGTATTAACCCCTCCATTACCTAGATCACCTGGGATGGAGATGTTAACCCCTTCACTACCCAGATCACCTGGATTTAGGTATTAACCCCTTCATTACCCAGATCACTTGGGATGCGGGCATTAACTCCTTCATTACCCAGATCACCTGGGATGCAGACATTAACCCCTTCACTCTCCAGATCACAACGATTTAGGCATTAACCCCTCCATTACATAGATCAGCAATCATGGAGGCATTAACCTCTTCATTACCTAGTTCACCTGGGCTGCAGGCATTAACCCCTCCATTACCTAGATCACCTGGGATGCAGGAATTAACCCCTTCACTACCCAGATCACATGGATTTAGGCATTAACCCCTTCACTACCCAGATCACCAGGCACTACCTTCTTAATTACTGTGGATTAATCATCGGGGGAAGCAGGTATTAACCCTTTAAATACTATAGAGCTCCAGGGAATGAGGCGTTAACCTCTTCACTGCCCTTGATCACCAGGACTGCTGGCGTTCATCCATTCGCTATCCTACAGCACTGAAGGATAGCAGGATTAACCCTTCCACTGCCCAGGACCACCAGAGAAGTCTGTATCAATCTGAATCTTTTGTAATTTTGGGTGCCTTTCCTTGTTCCTTTCTAGCAGTGACTTGTGTTCTGTTCATGACTCTTACACACAGTGTATTTAATGCTGGATGATACTTTGCTGCACAATGTGCTTAAACACAAGAGATTATTAAGATCAAAGCCGTGCGAGACATCAGAGCCAGGAGAGAGGAGATGGTGCGGGCGCCGAAATCACAGCACTTATCTACGGACGCTCCGTCTGATGAGCTGGAACGTAACATTTATTATGTCATGTGTGTTATAAGGCTGAATTATTAAATCTATTCCTTTAAAGGCAGGAGACCCGGGGTTTATAGTATTACTACCTGGGGCCTGGTCTGGGGGTGCGAGCAGCAGGTGGCCAAAATAATCTATTATGGCAATGGCCCAGTCAGGGACACTCAGAGTCTATGGGACAAGCAGCCCAAAACCACTAGTATCAGATCGAATGATTCTGGGGTCCATCAACCCCGAGGAAATAGACCCAGGTATCCCTCAAATTTACGTGTCTCCTTCTGTACCGGATTTCAAGTTAGCCCCTGGGCTACCGGAGGACCCTCTGCTAGTCTGATGGGCCGGCACTGGTTTAGACTCATGTACACACAGTATAAGTCAGTAGAAGATGGAGCCGCTGCTCATTGTTGTTTTTTTCACGCAGATTTTTCTGCCCTTTGATGCCGAGATTGAATTTTTAATGTGTGATGTGAGATGCTTGACAGTGCATGGACCCGTAAAATGAGCAATTGTGATGGGAAGCGCCAATCCATCATAACACAAGTGTGTCTGTGCGAAGCGCGTCAGGTCAGCCGGTGGCGTTGTATTCTGTGTGAGCTGCGGCCAAGTATTAGATCCCTGCAAGGAAGACTAAAAAGATGAATGGACAGGAACGAAAATTCTCACCTATACATAACATGAAAAGATACCGCTGCATGGAGCTGTATATAATATATACTGCAACATAGAGCTGTATATAGTACATACTGCTATACATAGCGCTGTATAGAATACATACTGCTATACATAGAGCTGTATATAGTACATACTGCTATACTGTACATAGAGCTGTATATAATACATACTGATACATAGTGCTGTATATAATACATACTGCTATACATAGAGCTGTATATAATACATACTGATACATAGTGCTGTATAGAATCCATACTGCTATACATAGAGCTGTATATAATACATACTGATACATAGTGCTGTATATAATACATACTGATACATAGTGCTGTATAGAATCCATACTGCTATACATAGTGCTGTATATAATACATACTGCTATACATAGAGCTGTATATAATACATACTGATACATAGTGCTGTATAGAATCCATACTGCTATACATAGAGCTGTATATAATACATACTGATACATAGTGCTGTATATAATACATACTGATACATAGTGCTGTATAGAATCCATACTGCTATACATAGTGCTGTATATAATACATACTGCTATACATAGAGCTGTATATAATACATACTGATACATAGTGCTGTATAGAATCCATACTGCTATACATAGAGCTGTATATAATACATACTGATACATAGTGCTGTATAGAATCCATACTGCTATACATAGAGCTGTATATAATACATACTGATACATAGTGCTGTATATAATACATACTGATACATAGTGCTGTATAGAATCCATACTGCTATACATAGTGCTGTATATAATACATACTGCTATACATAGAGCTGTATATAATACATACTGATACATAGTGCTGTATAGAATCCATACTGCTATACATAGTGCTGTATATAATCCATACTGCTATACATAGAGCTGTATATAATACATACTGATACATAGTGCTGTATATAATACATACTGATACATAGTGCTGTATAGAATCCATACTGCTATACATAGAGCTGTATATAATACATACTGATACATAGTGCTGTATATAATACATACTGATACATAGTGCTGTATAGAATCCATACTGCTATACATAGAGCTGTATATAATACATACTGATACATAGTGCTGTATAGAAGACATAGTGATACATAGTGCTGTATAGAATACATACTGCTATACATAGAGCTGTATAGAATCCATACTGCTATACATAGAGCTGTATATAATACATACTGATACATAGTGCTGTATAGAAGACATAGTGATACATAGTGCTGTATAGAATACATACTGCTATACATAGAGCTGTATATAATACATACTGATACATAGAGCTGTATAGAATACATACTGATACATAGTGCTGTATATAATACATACTGATACATAGTGCTGTATAGAAGACATAGTGATACATAGTGCTGTATATAATCCATACTGCTATACATAGTGCTGTATATAATACATACTGATACATAGTGCTGTATAGAAGACATAGTGATACATAGTGCTGTATAGAATACATACTGCTATACATAGAGCTGTATAGAATCCATACTGCTATACATAGAGCTGTATATAATACATACTGATACATAGTGCTGTATAGAAGACATAGTGATACATAGTGCTGTATAGAATACATACTGCTATACATAGAGCTGTATATAATACATACTGATACATAGAGCTGTATAGAAGACATAGTGATACATAGTGCTGTATAGAAGACATAGTGATACATAGTGCTGTATAGAAGACATAGTGATACATAGTGCTGTATAGAAGACATACTGATACATAGTGCTGTATAGAATACATACTGATCATACTTGTAGGTGAATTAAATCCTCCTCTTTTATGGTGATCTGTCTGGGTCATCCAGAGTCCGTTCTCCAGATGTGTGTCCTCATGTAACTATCTCCTAACAGCCAGGTCAGAATGGCCAAGATGGCGGCCAATTCATCAAAAAAAAACCCCACTGCTTCATAGAGTCATGTACAGCTATTACCGATCGTTACCAAGAGGTACACTACCCAAAAGCATCCTCCGAGCTACTTCTGCTTGTAGATGGATCAAATGATCTGTGGGCTGTCTGAGCCATCCAGAGCTTGTTCGCTGTCTAAAACAACCATCCCGCTCATCTTAGTACAATGGTGCGCCTCCTCTCGGAAAATGTATGTGAATGGGGGTGAGGAACAAAAATTTGTCTACTCTCCTTTTTTTGGGTCTAAGTTTTCACTTACGGCCACGAGAAACCTCTGATTTTGTCAGCGGGCCTTTCCTCAGTAGCGCCCTCTGCAGGAGGATATAGTATTTCCTGTTGGATAATGTGATGTATGGCCATCCATATTACATGTATGGCTTGAGACATGGTCCCCAAAACGGTCCCCCTCTATGACATCCATATACCCTAATAAATACACTATGGGGGAATTTTTTTAAGACTTTGCTTCCCTATACCAGTCTTATTTCTGATATAACTCACGCCAGCTTTCTGCCATGTTTTATTAGTAATTTTGGCCCCAAACTGCCTTGATCTCTGTTATGCCCACTACCATAAAATCAGTGGTGATCAGGGCACCAAAGGGATGGTGTGGTATATCTTTGATGCAACTAACTTTCCCAACTAAAAATTCCTCCATTACCACTAAAGGGGGTCTTGTGGGACGGGACTTTTATCTTGAGCTGCAATACCGGACATGGCCACATCCATATGTGTGGCGCTGTTTCTGAGTAAACATGTAGGGGGAATGGTACTTGTTTATTTGGCTGATTAGTGCAGATCACATTAGTGCAGCTGGGTTTTTTTCGGTGTGGATTTTGACATTAAATCCACATCAAAATCCGGCTCAAAAAAACGCCTCCCGTTGAATTCAATGGGTTCCTTTGCTCGCGGCAAAAAGAAGCGACCTGCCCTTTCTTCAATTGGATTCTGCAGCTGATTCAGCCATGCGCTGCGCTAGACTGCGGTGCAAGATGAAGGGGAACGCATAATACTGTATAGTGGCACTCTTCCAAATTCCTGCATGTGAACACCGCCTTAAAGTAGAACTATGGTGCAAAAAATTCCTGTACTGACTAAGGTTCAATTTCCATTCCCATCAAATATAACTTTTAATTCCTGTTCACTAAATCCATGACTGGTACATAAAGCGGAATGGAAATCCTCGCCGCTTCCTTCGATAAATTGCCGCAGATTTCTAAGAAGTAATCAGAGGGAACAAAAAGTCCTCTCAAGGCAAATAATTGGCTTTGTCGCTAATTAATATTCTCATTGACACACCCTGTAATTGTAATTTCGTCCGTATATTGGAGACAGATGGAGAATTCCCTCCCATTTGTATCTGTACGACGATTCATTGTCCCGGTGCGTTTCAGTGGTTGTATCGGTGCAGCGCTGTATAGGTTATTAGACTATCCTTAGTATAGATCTGTGAGGGTCCGACACTTAGGACCCCTGCTGATCACCCGTACCGAGGCAGCGCGGCTCCCGGAATTGTGTACTCACTCGCCATCCGAACTATAGTGGTGAGTTTATGTACTGCAGCCCTGCCCCATACTGTAGTACGTACTCTCTCCACTACAGGGGGCGGACCCTACAGATCTAATATTGTAGGCCCAGCCCCTTTAAAGGGATCCTATCATTCAGATGGAATTTTTTTTGTCCCTAACACGTAGGAATAGCCTTAAGAAAAGCTATTCGTCTCCTACCTTTAGATGTCTTCTCCGCACCGCAGTTCCGTAGAAATGCCGGTTTTCACTGGTATGCAAAAGAGTTCTCTCGCAGCACTTGGGGCGGGCCCCAGCGCTCAAACAGCACTAGAGGCATCCCTAATGCTGCAAGAGAACTATCTCCAGCGTCGCCTCCATCTTCTTCAAGAACGTCCTCTTCATACGTCTTCTTCCGACGCAGGTGGTGAAACTTGTAGGCCTTGGCAGAGCCAATTGCGCATGCCCGTGGCCACAAGAAAAATGGTCGCTTACACAGAAAGTAGGCGGCCATTTTCTTGTGGCCTGTGGGCATGTGCAGACAGCTTTGCCTGAGGCCTACAAGTTTCACCGCCTGTGCCGGAAGAAGACGCATGAAGAGAACGTTCCAGGCGAAGATGGAGGCGACGCTGGACAGAGTTCTCTCGTAGCATTGGGGACGCCCCCAGTGCAGTTTGAGTGCTGGGGCCCGCCCCCAGTGCTGCGAGAGAACTCATTTGTATACCGACGGAAAACGGAACTTTAACCGAACGGCGGGGCGGAGAAGACATCTAAAGGTAGGAGACGAATAGCCTTTCTTAAGGTTATTCCGACTTTAGGGACAAAAAATTCCATCTGAATGATAGGATCCCTTTAACCAATACCTTGTATATGCCAAATGATGGTGCCATTGAAAAATACAATGTATCCCGGAAAAACAAACCCTCTTGGAGTACAACAACACAAAAATAAATAATTTTCATGCAAAACTAGTAAGACGTTGAAAAACCTTAAACCAATTTGGTATCTATTTTTGCGCCGTCCCATAAAATGCTGCGCAGCCGTAGTCGCAGATCTCGCGATCACCATGGCCATCGTAGAATAGTTAGGTCTTTGTGACCTGTACATGTAGTCCCGTCCTAAAAACATGGTGGAAATTTGTTAAAAGGAATCAGAATAAGTGTTATCTTGGAGTACGGTGCGAGCGGTGGGTGGCCGTACCCTCAGCTGCCTCCCCCGTGCAGAACCCAATGAATACTAATGTCCCTTATTCTAATCGTCGCTCGGTCCGCCGTGCCGCAGCAAGTCCTACATCTCCTGCACATATTGGGCTGTTCTGGGTTATTGGAACCCCTGGGGTTCTCTGCGTGCGGTCCCCGTGCTGGTTAAGGCTTTATGTTCTGAAGTTAATATGAAGCACGTCGTCTGCGGATTCTCAGAAATGTCTTAGAGCGATCCGAAACGCATCTATGAATGTTAAGAAGGTGACGCGTCAATGTCGGCAGCTCATGAAGATGCTGCAGCTGATGCCACCCACGTGTATATGGCTGGAGGTCCTCGGCGCTGGAGACTTGGAGTCTCTCATCTTACTGTCTTATTAAAGGGGTCTTCCGTGACTATTATATTGATGCTCTATCCTTAAGAAGGGGTCACATAGCGTTCTGGGGAAGCTTATCATATATACAGAATGGCTGTCCATGCCTCATTAAAGGGATGTGCCCCTGTTACAGCCAAGTGTCCAGACTTGACCTCAGGTCTACTTACCCAGACTCGCAGCATCGTAGGGATCAGTAGACCAATGTTGGGCCAGGATGTGATGTGAAGATGGCCTCATGGGAAGAAGTGAGCAAGCGTCGCCTCATTGATTTCAATTGGAAAGTGACCACTGATGGCCAATTTTGATCCACCTTCTGGTATCATGGACCCCTTTGTTCCAATAGTTGGGGTCCCACATTCTAAGGATATGCCATAAATGCTCAATATGGGAACATATAAACTGATCATGGGGGTCCTGGCTGCTCCGCATCGGAATATTTGTCATGTGAGATATCCAAAGCAGCTAAAGCTTTCGATACTTCAACCATAACATCATCTTATATGTCCAATCCATAACTGAAAACCATCAGCAAGGAGGCTAACTGCTGCAGATGCTTCCTATTATAACGTTGCTTTTCGAAATACTGGATTTGCTAGACAGCCTTCCACGTTAAAGGGGCCTGGTTTAGAAATCCCATTAGAACATATGTAATTCTTAACTTCTCCTCTAGGGGAGCTGCAGGGAAAGTGAATACTGTTGATTGATGTTGGGGGGGGGGGTACAAAAAAACTCGACCACTTACATATGATTTGCCTGGTTAATGCAAATATTGAAAGTGTAACACCCATATAATTTATAGTTTGCTATTGTGTTAGGGGGCGTTTGAACATTTTTTGTAATCCTTTATCTAACCTATCTAACTTCCTTTAAATAGAAAACAGGTTGTACAGTTCACATTAGCAATGACCTAACTAAGCCTTGCTAGGGAGATTCAGTGCACCCATACTTAATGTAGCATGTAGAGCTGAAGCATTTGCCAAAGGGGAGGGGTGTTCACGTCAAATGGCTGTATCTCTGGTTTTATACCAACTAGAAAAAATATTCTGGTATCTTAAGAAGGATTGAAATACTGTCTGGGAGTCTGTCAACACAAAATTAACCTACACACAGAACCTGGCAGGGCTTTTCCTGCACTTTCCCAAGATGTCTTTCCTCTGTCTGCTCTGAACTCTGTTACTGAGAAAAATAACACTAATTTGCATATTGAAAATATGCAAATTGGTTTAAATGGGCTTTAAAAGTCCAATTAGAGCCCAACTGAAGATGAAGCCCAGCTCTTTGTTCAGGCTTCGGGTTCGTGTATACAATAGCAAGGCTCCATAGACTGATTTACACTACTATGTACAGACTTTCCTTAGTAACCGCTCAGATAGAGGATTGTAAGGACAATGTTACAACCTGTTTTATAATAAAGACGAAGTCGGATAGGATAATAAAGTGAATTCAAAAATAGTCACCAAAGAGCTACGACACAAAACAACAAAAAAAATGGGAGTTACATTTTAAAGGAATTGTCTTGTGAAGGCTTCCTTTGTGTGTTGCCCAATTAGGACAACATAGAGGGGTTCCTTCACTTGGGGTGCCCCTTTCTGAGTCAGAACTAAGCTGCTGTGTAGGAGATTCTTCTGTTGGGGTAAACTTGGGCCGACCATGTGAATGCCTGCCATCTAATACTGTCAGACATGGTCACAACCTTCCTCAGGAGTGGGACATGGGAGAATTCGGGTGATCGTCACAAGATCCACATTCTTACAGTGGTTGGTTCTGTTGGGACAACCCCTTTAACATTTGCGGTAGGAATTCACATTTGCATGAGCTAGGAGGATGGGGAATGAGTTTTCTGGCCCCAGGGTGTTTTTTTACACTCTCATTAACAGGAGGATTGGTTGCGCGGTAGCTGATCGGTGAGGGTCCTATACCTAGATCCCACACTGACTAGCTTCCCAGGGCTGGAAGCTACTGCACAGGATGGGACTGAATGTAGCTCTACAAGTAATGGGCACAGACCTGCAGTACCACATTGCCACCGCTAGACAGTGCACGGGCTACAGCTTTGCCCCTAATACTTGAGCAGCCCCGTCCTATGCGATATCTTCTGGCCCCGAGAGTCAGTCGGATCAGCTGATCTGTGTGGGGAACCCTGTTGGATCTCCACTGATCAGATACAGAGGGACTGTCCTGTGGTTAGGTCATCAGGTACAAAGAAAACTACCTGGGGGCCGGAAAACACCTATAATAAGTGAGAGCAAAACCTATCCCCACTCATAATAGAAACTCTGCTTTCTGCATTTGCAGACTGCATCGCTATTATTAACCATAGGGGGCGCTGTCCTTTTAAGGGTATTTTCACACTATTGTTATGAATGTCTGGTGCTGTCATCCTATGGACATTAACAGTCTGCCTTCGTCCGTTCCCATTGAAGCTAATGCATGCAGGGAAAGAAGCGTCAGTCATGTTTTATCATGGAGTGAATGCGGACGGACACCCGATGGAGGGGGCTCCCTCTGCATCTGTCATTTAATGTCCGTTGCTCTCATCCAGTGACGGATAAGACTAACAGACATTAATAACGGTAGTGTGAGCACAGCCTAAGTTTCGGGAGTAATTGACAAGGCGCTTCAATCATTTTTACATCATGTTAACTCGACCTGCATAATCGCACATTTTCTCCGCCGCCTGGTGGTTATGGACGGGTCACTCGGCGAACGCTTTTTAACGCCTTTCTGCTTTAATTTTCTCTTCAGAGTACGCTCGATTTGAGGCAAAAATCCATGACCTGCGTGAGCAGATGATGAATCACAGCATGAGTTCTGGGTCCGGCTCTCTGAAAACAAACCAAAAGCGTTCCCTCTACGTACGGTAAGTAAAGGCTGACAAGAACTGTGTGTTTTAAAAAAAGAAAATGGAATTTGGATGACAAAATTTTTGAAATTTTTTGAGATTGGTTAACCTAAGGGTCTATGGAGGAATGGAGAGGATGCTGGTATTGTTGACTAGGGTTAAGCCGATCTTGAGATTTCAGGATCGATTTTTAAAATCCGATTTTCCAGCTGATCGTGAAATTTGCTCGATCGCCGATCGGGATCCGATCTTCCCCGATCGCTCAACCCTAGTCAATGCTTTTCTATAGGAAAAGTCACTTTTAGGGTTGAGCCGATCGTGAGATTTCAAAATCCGATTTCCAATCATTTTCCAGCCGATCCCGATTGTGAAATTTGCTCGATTGCCGATCGGGACCCAATCTTTTCCGATCCCAATCGCTCAACCCTATTGTTGACTACTATATACTGATCAGTGGACAATATTCCCTTTACCTTATCCCCCACTAACAGCACTGGTGTATTTGGCCCTCACTTCTGAGACTGTGTATTTGGCCCATAGTTGTAGTTACGTCTTTAGTCCCAGTACCTGATCCCTAGTCTTCTATTGGTTCTTTTTAGTAGCGTAAATTTTTTTTTTTTTTGGAAGACACACCCACAATTGGGTATAGCTCTATGTGACATCATTTCCTGTGTAAGCACAATGTCAGTGAGCTGCACTTTAAGTGAGACATGCATATATATATTTCCATCCCCGAATGCAACTTTTTACCAATATTTTATGTAAAAATGCCACCAAAAAATTTCTAGATTATTCCATTATTACAACCCCTACAGAGGTGTAACTTTAAGCTTCTGAGCCCTAGCACAAAATCTGCAGTGGGGGGGGGCCCAACTTGCCATGTGCCATCGATAATACCACTGTCTTCTTACGTTGTAGAGGCCTTTAGGCCCCCTGAGACTCCAGGGCCCGATAGGAATTGCTACCTCTGCATCCCCTATAGCTGCCCCTTGGCCGCACAGGCTTGCTATCCTGGTAGTTATGTCCTTAGTCCTGGTCCCTAGTCTTTTATAGGTGTTTTTTCAGTAGTGCAAATTTTTGTTATTTTAGGAAAGCACATTCACAGTTGGGTGTAGTCCTATATAACATCATTTCCTTTTTGGAAGACACACCCACAGTTGGGCGTAGCCCTATGTGACATCATTTCCTTATTGGAAGACACACCCACAGTTGGGCGTAGCCCTATGTGACATCATTTCCTTATTGGAAGACACACCCACAGTTGGGCGTATCCCTACATGACATCATTTCCATTTTGGAAGACACACCCACAGTTGGGCGTAGCCCTATGTGACATCATTTTCTGTGTAAGCGCAATGTCAGTAAGCTGCTCTTTCAGCAATTTATGTAAAAACAGCACCAAAAAATGCAACTATACCGCAAAATGCATTGAATCCAGTATCAGCGGGACCTGGTAGTCATCGGTTTGTCAAATCTGTTGGATTAATGACCATTCATGGAAAAGTCTATAGCATGGGCAGAGGACTTCCATATTGTATTGTCAGTCTGTGCTGCGTTGGATTATCAGATTTTCATATCTGAGACTTTGCAGAAAGAACGCCACTCATGTCCACAGTTTGTCTCTGGTATTACAGCTCAGCTGCAGTCACCCGATACAGTCCATGGACAAGGTCACAGTTTGCAAAATTGATTAAAGGGGTCCTCCCACCATAGTAAGTAATGGGTTTTGTTACAATGTATCAATCTGGGTCAGTGGTCTTCACCCTGTGGCATCCAGTTCATCCAGATCTACAAGCAAATCCTAACACTCATCACCTAGGAACATCCAAATCCTTCATACCCCGTTAATGGTTTTGTTACAGTGTGTCGGTCTCAGTGAACAACTGATGGATATTTGCAGTTTTGCGTAGATATGACTTCTCCTGCGTCCTTCTAGAACGCCTCTTCTATCCACTGTAGGATATGTCAGGCGGGAGCGGCGTCTAGTAGGAGAGAGGACGCTCTTATCGAATTACTGAAGTTTAGTCTCCAGCTCGTCTTGTCTTCAGGGCGTGAGAAACGTGGGATGTTCTGGAATCTTCCAACAACTTGTTAAATTATTGACGAAAGGTTTGTGAGCCAACTCCAGGCGGTAAAAGGCAGAAATCTCATCTCCTGACTGTGACAGAGTGGCTGAATGATATTGTAACCCGCAGCACTATTATAATGGATGGCTTATCCTTCAGCGTGGGAAGTTATTAAAGGGACACTCCGGCAGACACTTTAAATAAGACAAACCCCCTCATGCCTCCTGTACCGGTAACTTGTCCATACAGGTACGCCTAGTAGTGATGGGTGAAGCTCGGGAGATTCGTTTAGCCAGTGTATAATAATCAGAGGGGTAGAAAACAAGAAACTTTGATACTCTGCTTTCCTCACCTCTTCTGGACTCCGCCATCTGGTCTTCTTTCTCCGGCCTCTTCTGGCCTCATCTCTGACTTGTCCTCCTTGCGTACGGCCTGCTCCCTCCATACACTCAGCTCTGCTGCCTTAATGTCCCCTCACACACTCGGCTCTGATACATCCAAATTTTCCTACACACACACTCAGCTCTGTCACACTCACTTTCCCATCTTACACTAAATTCTTATTCTTCCCGGGGCATCTTCTGGCCTCTTTCAGCCCTCCCTGTATACAGCCTGCTCCCTTCATACACTCAGCTCTGCTGCCTTCATGTCCCCCCACAAACCCAGTTCTGCTACCCTCAATTTTTCCTCCACACACAGTTCTTCTACTTCCACTTTCCCATCACGCATTGAGCTCTACTACATTCTTTTCTTTCTAGAGCATTTTCTGGCCTCTTCCAGCCTCGTCTTTGTCATGTTTCAACCTCCAGACACTCAGCTCTGCTGCCTTAATGTCCCCTCACACACTCAGCTCTGATACGTCCAAATTTTCCTACACACACACTCAGCTCTTTCACATCCGCTTTCCCATCTTACACTCAGTTATACTAAATTCTTATTCTTTCTGGGGCATCTTCTGGCCTCTTCCAGCCCTCCCTGCATACAGCCTGCTCCCTCCACACACTCAGCTCTGATATGTCCAAATTTTCCTACACACACACTCAGCTCTGTTACATCCAATTTCCCATCTTACACTCAGCTATACTAAATTCTTATTCTTTCTGGGGCATCTTCTGTCCTCTTCCAGCCCTCCCTGCACACAGCCTGCTCCCTCCATCCACTCCACTCTGCTGCCTCCATGTCCCTCCAGACACTAAGCTCTGCTACGATCACATTTCCTCACCACACACACTCACACACACCTACACACACTCAGCTCCTACATCCATGTTCTTCTCCTACAGACATCTTCCATACATGGAGATACTGTACAATCGCCACCCCTGCCTGTGACTGGTTGCAGGACTATTACATTATTAAAGGTCCTTTTGTGGGACCATTAAATTATAAGAGGGAAACTGTAGAAGCCATTGTATTACATGTGGGGCACCGAAGGGGCCATTCTACTGAGTGTAGGGCCATTGTACTACACGTGGGGGCACTAACAGGGCCATTATACTACATGTGAGTTCATTGAGGAGGACATTTTACTGAGTGTGGGGGCACTGAGGGGGCCATCACATAACTGTTGACGAAGCCTTATTTTGTGGCTACTTTGAGTTAGACCAAATTGACTAGTTTAGTGACCAACATGAGGGATTTCATAAATGTCAACAGAAATCCTAAAAAGTAGCATTCAGAGTTCGTTGGCTCCTAGGACTCTGGAGGGACCACCAAGAGATCTGCCCCTCTAGAAGTCAATGGCCTCCTCCATTGGAGTGGTCTTGGCTTGTCTCTAAAAAACTGACTCTACTCCGGTCAATAGGTTCCCATAAGGCCCCAACCATAGAATAAGGAGACGTCCCTAAACCAAAGCCCATATTCCTAACTCTCAGAAGAGACGTGATGAATGGTAATGGCTGGGCAGAAGTCAAGTGGAAACCCGAAACGCAAAAATGAATAACCTACTTTTCATGGAGTTATTTCTGAAATGCCGACACATGGCCGCGTCTCCTGTCTCGTCCCGCGTCGTACTGTTAATGGGCACCAACAAGTGGTATAATAATTACTGTCGCCACAATCGTCTGGCGCTATCCACATATGATAATAATAATAATAATATCCACCGTCACTTAAGGAATCAATAGGATTCAGATCTTCTGACCATATAAACCGTCTGCACCGCCGCCCAATAATTCTCCGGTCACCGAAGCGTGAGATTACATCTTCAACATTTCATTAAACAGGAGGAAAACTTTACCATCCAACCGTAAGCTTCAGTGGTTTACGTTTTTCATTTTTTGCTTTCCTTTGTACATCCGTCCTCCCTTGATGGACTACAGCCCTCCTGCCTGAGGCAAAAGGGCCAAATCTCCCAAATCGGAGGCCAAGACTGTAATTTTTCAAGTCCCGACACTCGTTTCGGGTTAGGACGTAGCACTCGCGCCTTCGACTGCAAAAGTCCAGGACTGCCAAGACCGTGTGGTGCAAAAGTTTTAGGCAGATATAGAAAAAAACACTGCACAGTGCTCCATATGACTTTAACCAGCCCTGTAGCCGATGACTACAATGTAAAGTGTGTGTAGTGGGGTTGAGATTTCAGGATCGATTTTAAAATCTGATTTCCGATCATTTTCCAGCCAATCGCGATTGTGAAATTTGCTCGATCAGGATCCGATCTTTCCCGATCGCTCAACCCTAGTCAATGCTTCTCTATGGGAAAAGTCACTTTTGGGGTTGAGCCGATCTTGACATTTCAAAATCCAATTTCTGATCATTTTCCAACCGATCCCGATCGTGACATTTGCTCAATCGCCGATCAGGATTCGATCTTTTCCAATAGTGTATACATCATATCACATGTATTGTTAACACACAGCGCAAGGTAGCTGACTGCCCCTCTGGCTGCCTGCAAGGGGGATGGATGGATGGATGGATAGATAGATAGGAGATAGATAGATAGATAGATAGATAGATAGATAGATAGATAGATAGATAGGAGATAGATAGGAGATAGATAGGAGATAGATAGATATGGGATAGATAGATATGGGATAGATAGATATGGGATAGATAGATATGGGATAGATAGATAGATAGATAGATAGATAGATAGATAGATAGATAGATAGATAGGAGATAGATAGGAGATAGATAGGAGATAGATAGGAGATAGATAGATATGGGATAGATAGATAGATAGATAGATAGATAGGAGATAGATAGATAGATAGATAGATAGATAGATAGGAGATAGATAGATAGGAGATAGATAGATAGGAGATAGATAGATAGGAGATAGATAGATAGATAGATAGATAGATATGGGATAGATAGATATGGGATAGATAGATATGGGATAGATAGATAGATAGATAGATAGATAGATAGATAGATAGATAGATAGATAGATAGATAGATAGATAGATAGGAGATAGATAGATAGGAGATAGATAGATAGGAGATAGATAGATAGATATGGGATAGATAGATATGGGATAGATAGATAGATATGGGATAGATAGATATGGGATAGATAGATATGGGATAGATAGATAGATATATAGATAGATAGATAGATAGATAGATAGATAGATAGATAGATAGATAGGAGATAGATAGATAGATAGGAGATAGATAGATAGGAGATAGATAGATAGGAGATAGATAGATAGGAGATAGATAGATAGATAGATAGATAGATAGATAGATAGATAGATAGATATGGGATAGATAGATAGATATGGGATAGATATGGGATAGATAGATAGTAGATAGATAGATAGATAGATAGATAGATAGATAGATAGATAGATAGATAGATAGGAGATAGATATGGGATAGATAGATATGGGATAGATAGATATGGGATAGATAGATATGGGATAGATAGATATGGGATAGATAGATAGATAGATAGATACATAGATAGATACATAGATAGATACATAGATAGTTAAGAGATAGATAGATAAGAGATAGATAGATAAGAGATAGATAGATAAGAGATAGATAGATAAGAGATAGATAGATAAGAGATAGATAGATAGATAGATAGATAGATAGATAGATAGATAGATAGATATGGGATAGATAGATAGATAGATAGATAGATAGATAGATAGATAGAGTGAGTATACAGAGTATAAATCTGTATACGTACACCAGGACATTACATATGACATGCTGATCTTGCTATGACCACGTCTCTATATACAGTACACATAGATCTCGGACAGATCACAGTATAACTCCCAGCGTCCTGTGCGCCATGATATAGCAGGAATAATAGAGCGTCAGACGCTGTCACATGTTGTTACAGGCAGAAAATAATTAGGACGCTCCTAAAATCAGAGCCGGCACACTTCTGCAAAAAGCGGCAATTTTCTAGTCAGCGGCCGCCATTCTGTAAATTACTCCCATCTCACATTATTGTTGCTCTCAGACCTTGGGGAGCAAATTGCAGCAGTGACTGGGGAGCGGGAAATGCGTGCGGTTATTACTTTACAGTGATGGAATACACACGGGCGGTCCGTTCCAGGATTATACAACCCCCAGTGCAGGACTCAGCCAGGACGGGGTCTGTATGGTATATAGCGGTACATTTACCACAGATGTTACACCTGTAGTCTGGATACAAGATGAGATACGGCAGGACATGGAGGTATATACAGGCTCTGTATGGTATATAGCAGTACATAAACCACAGATGTTACACCTGTAGTCTGGATACAAGATGAGAGACGGCAGGACATGGAGGTATATACAGGCTCTGTATGGTATATAGCAGTACATTGCAGAGCTGTCAGCACTGCATATGGTGCTCTGGGCCTTTAAGTCACAGCACGCTGGAAAGAGAGGACACCGTGGTTTCAGCACTAAGGACAGCTCTAAGTCTATAATAGTCTCAGCAGTCTTAAAGGGGTTATCCGAACTAAGATATTGATTGCTCTGGCCTTGTCACTACTTACCAAGCACAGCGCCATACAAAGTACCCTCCCTCTCCCCCAACTTATAGAAAGGATCTCAGAGACTTCTTTTGGGTAGTGTACCTCTTGTGTCTGCGACGCACTCAGACATTTTTCCCAGTTGACAGAGTTTACACAAGATGGTCACTTTGATGAATTGCTGCTGTCTTGGCAATTCTGGCCTAGCTGTTGTGCACAGTGATCATGTGAGGACACACATGGCGAACAAGATCCGGACAGCCCAGATGGATCACCAGTAGAAAGGATCATGTCATTTGCCGACAGTCATGAGCAGCTACCTTGTCCACCATCCAGACTCCTGACTTCATTGTACCCCATCTGTGCCCGCACCATTTTCAGTCTCTTTCTGGAGGGACATTTGGTATCACAGCGCCCATTACATGTCCTGCCATTAAAGGTCAGCTACGTCCCCTTAGTTTGCAGTGAACGGAAAATGTGGACAGCTACAGACTGGAAGTAGGGTGGAATATGGAGGCCTCCTGGTGACGTCCAGAATACAGGCCCGGCTGTAACATCTGTGGTAAATGTACTGCTATATACCATACAGATCCTGTATATACCTCCATGTCCTGCCGTATCTCATCTTGTATCCAGACTACAGGTGTAACATCTGTAGTAAATGTACTGCTATATACCATACAGAGCCTGTATATACCTCCATGTCCTGCTGTATCTCATCTTGTATCCAGACTACAGGTGTAACATCTGTGGTAAATGTACTGCTATATACCATACAGAGCCTGTATATACCTCCATGTCCTGCTGTATCTCATCTTGTATCCAGACTACAGGTGTAACATCTGTGGTAAATGTACTGCTATATACCATACACAGCCTGTATATACCTCCATGTCCTGCCATATTTCATCTTGTATCCAGACTACAGGTGTAACATCTGTGGTAAATGTACTGCTATATACCATACAGAGCCTGTATATACCTCCATGTCCTGCCGTATCTCATCTTGTATCCAGACTACAGGTGTAACATCTGTGGTAAATGTACTGCTATATACCATACAGAGCCTGTATATACCTCCATGTCCTGCCGTATCTCATCTTGTATCCAGACTACAGGCCTGTAACATCTGTGGTAAATGTACTGCTATATACCATACAGAGCCTGTATATACCTCCATGTCCTGCCGTCTCTCATCTTGTATCCAGACTACAGGTGTAACATCTGTGGTTTATGTACTGCTATATACCATACAGAGCCTGTATATACCTCCATGTCCTGCCGTATCTCATCTTGTATCCAGACTACAGGTGTAACATCTGTGGTAAATGTACCGCTATATACCATACAGACCCCGTATATACCTCCATGTCCTGCCGTATCTCATCTTGTATCCCGACTACAGGTGTAACATCTGTGGTAAATGTACTGCTATATACCATACAGAGCCTGTATATACCTCCATGTCCTGCCGTATCTCATCTTGTATCCAGACTACAGGTGTAACATCAGTGCTAAATGTACTGCTATATACCATACACAGCCTGTATATACCTCCATGTCCTGCCTTATCTCATCTTATATCCAGACTACAGGTGTAATATCTGTGGTAAATGTACTGCTATATACCATACAGAGCCTGTATATACCTCCATGTCCTGCCTTATCTCATCTTATATCCAGACTACAGGTGTAATATCTGTGGTAAATGTACTGCTATATACCATACAGAGCCTGTATATACCTCCATGTCCTGCCGTATCTCATCTTGTATCCAGACTACAGGCCTGTAACATGTGTGGTAAATGTACTGCTATATACCATACAGAGCCTGTATATACCTCCATGTCCTGCCTTATCTCATCTTATATCCAGACTACAGGTGTAATATCTGTGGTAAATGTACTGCTATATACCATACAGAGCCTGTATATACCTCCATGTCCTGCCGTATCTCATCTTGTATCCAGATTACAGGTGTAACATCTGTGATAAATGTACTGCTATATACCATACAGAGCCTGTATATACCTCCATGTCCTGCCGTATCTCATCTTGTATCCAGACTACAGGTGTAACATCTGTGATAAATGTACTGCTATATACCATACAGAGCCTGTATATACCTCCATGTCCTGCCGTATCTCATCTTGTATCCAGACTACAGGTGTAACATCTGTGGTAAATGTACTGCTATATACCATACAGAGCCTGTATATACCTCCATGTCCTGCTGTATCTCATCTTGTATCCAGACTACAGGTGTAACATCTGTGGTAAATGTACTGCTATATACCATACACAGCCTGTATATACCTCCATGTCCTGCCGTATCTCATCTTGTATCCAGACTACAGGTGTAACATCTGTGGTAAATGTACTGCTATATACCATACCGAGCCTGTATATACCTCCATGTCCTGCCGTATCTCATCTTGTATCCAGACTACAGGTGTAACATCTGTGGTAAATGTACTGCTATATACCATACACAGCCTGTATATACCTCCATGTCCTGCCGTATCTCATCTTGTATCCAGACTACAGGTGTAACATCTGTGGTAAATGTACTGCTATATACCATACAGAGCCCGTATATACCTCCATGTCCTGCCGTATCTCATCTTATCAATCAGTATTGTACATTATGTCCCTATCCTCTGTCCAGTACACATTTTGGGGCACAGAGTACATATAGGACCCCAAGGGCATCACCCCTGTTGTTGGTCTCTGTTCACACTGTTGCCGTGGTGGTTATTTCTTTTACACCTCCCCCGCTATCACTTATTCATGTTCTTTATACAGATTTTTATCATTTAATATCACCTTGGTCTATGAGCCTTGTATGACGTACCTGTCAGATCCCCAGATTTCCCCCTCCCCCACCATCCAGCCATTGTAATATGTTTACAACAGGTGTAGAGAGAGACTCTATTAACATTGGCGGGGTTTTTTTTCGCATACAATTATAATTAACACGACCGTCGTCATAGCAACCACTGTTATTTCCCAGGCCGGGATCCGGTTCCCTTTTTGACATACGCTGTTGATTTAATTGTTTTTAATAGAATCTCTTCCCGGCGGAGACATTTTCTGCCCTTGAAATCAATTATAGAGTTGTTCTGGAATTTGTGGGGTTAACTTTTCACGAAAATTGGCGCGGTGACCTAGTTAATGAAGTCCGGGGCGAGAACAACCGATCTGAGGGTTCGTATACGCTGTGTTTGTGCCTGTCGTGGGGCTTTTCCTGGCATATATTATATACACCTACTGTATACATTGTGTGTATGGACTGGTTTTCAAGATTTACTGATGGTATGAATTAGGTCGTACATTACGGATATATCAATATCCTATCAACTGAGAAGCTAGTAGAGCGCAGGGGTAATGAGTACAATATCCCGCAGCAGGCCTTATTGTATACCGTAGTAGGATAGTCCCTCATCTACTCTTCAATGACATTATGGGCAATTCATACAGTCCTATGAAAAAGTTTGGGCACCCCTATTAATCTTAATCATTTTTAGTTCTAAATATTTTGGTGTTTGCAGCAGCCATTTCAGTTTGATATATCTAATAACTGATGGACACAGTAATATTTCAGGATTGAAATGAAGTTTATTGTACTAACAGAAAATGCGCAATATGCATTAAACCAAAATTTGACCGGTGCAAAAGTATGGGCACCTCAACAGAAAAGTGACATTAATATTTAGTAGATCCTCCTTTTGCAAAGATAACAGCCTCTAGTCGCTTCCTGTAGCTTTTAATCAGTTCCTGGATCCTGGATGAAGGGATTTTGGACAAACAATTCAAGTTCAGTTAAGTTAGATGGTCGCCGAGCATGGACAGCCCGCTTCAAATCATCCCACAGATGTTCAATGATATTCAGGTCTGGGGACTGGGATGGCCATTCCAGAACATTGTAATTGTTCCTCTGCATGAATGCCTGAGGATTTGGAGCGGTGTTTTGGATCATTGTCTTGCTGAAATATCCATCCCCGGCGTAACTTCAACTTCGTCACTGATTCTTGAACATTATTCTCAAGAATCTGCTGATACTGAGTGGAATCCATGCGACCCTCAACTTTAACAAGATTCCCGATGCCGGCATTGGCCACACAGCCCCAAAGCATGATGGAACCTCCACCAAATTTTACAGTGGGTAGCATGTGTTTTTCTTGGAATGCTGTTTCTTTTTGGACGCCATGCATAACGCCTTTTTTTATAACCAAACAACTCAATTTTTGTTTCCAAAATGAAGCTGCCTTGTCCAAATGTGCTTTTTCATACCTCAGGCAACTCTATTTGTGGCGTACGTGCAGAAACGGCTTCTTTCCCATCACTCTCCCATACAGCTTCTCCTTGTGCAAAGTGCGCTGTATAGTTGACCGATGCACAGTGACACCATCTGCAGCAAGATGATGCTGCAGCTCTTTGGAGGTGGTCTGTGGATTGTCCTTGACTGTTCTCACCATTCTTCTTCTCTGCCTTTCTGATATTTTTCTTGGCCTGCCACTTCTGGGCTTAACAAGAACTGTCCCTGTGGTCTTCCATTTCCTTACTATGTTCCTCACAGTGGAAACTGACAGGTTAAATTTCTGAGACAGCTTTTTGTATCCTTCCCCTGAACAACTATGTTGAACAATCTTTGTTTTCAGATCATTTGAGAGTTGTTTTGAGTAGCCCATGATGCCACTCTTCAGAGGAGATTCAAATAGTAGAACAACTTGCAATTGGCCACCTTAAATACCTTTTCTATGATTGGATACACCTGGCTATGAAGTTCAAAGCTCACTGAGGTTACAAAACCAATTTTGTGCTTCAGTAAGTCAGTAAAAAGTAGTTAGGGGAATTCAAATCAATAAAATGATAAGGGTGCCCATACTTTTGCACCGGTCAAATTTTGGTTTAATGCATATTGCGCATTTTCTGTTAGTACAATAAACCTCATTTCAATCCTGAAATATTACTGTGTCCATCAGTTATTAGATATATCAAACTGAAATGGCTGTTGCAAACACCAAAATATTTAGAACTAAAAATGATTAAGATTAATAGGGGTGCCCAAACTTTTTCATAGGACTGTAAGTCTAGTCTCCAGGCTCCCGTTTCAATGCTTTCCATCTCCCTGCTGGTCTCTACTTCCAGGAAATGGCTACTCAGCCAATCATTGGACGGTCACTGCTGGTCTCTACTTCCTGGTCTTCTTGACACATAGGAAACAAGCATGTAGCCAATCATTGACTGGAGGCGGGTCCCTGCTAGTCTCTACTTCTTGGTCCTTTCAGCCAATCACTGACTGGAGGCAGGTCCCTGCTAGTCTCTACTTCCTGGTCCTTTCAGCCAATCACTAACTGGAGGCGGGTCCCTGCTAGTCTCTACTTCCTGGTTCTTTCAGCCAATCACTAACTGGAGGCGGGTCCCTGCTAGTCTCTACTTCCTGGTTCTTTCAGCCAACCACTGACTGGAGGCAGTTCCCTGCTAGTCTCTACTTCCTGGTTCTTTCAGCCAATCACTAACTGGAGGCGGGACCCTGCTAGTCTCTACTTCCTGGTCCTTTCAGCCAATCACTGCCTGGAGGCGGGTCATGCACTTCTTGTGTGTCCGGAGGGATCGGGAAGTAAAGACCAACAGAGCGTGTTAGTCACAACTAATGCCCCAGTCAGAAATGTCTCCCAGAGCAGTTGCCATCACTCTAATGTCCTTGCTGCTGCGTAAAGAGGATTCATGTTGGATTGGAGTGAATTCCAGTTGTGTAGCATAATTTTCCATTGCAGATGGAATTGCCCTTTAAATAAAAAGCAGCTCTCCTCTATATATCTGCAGGAGTGATTGCTGCTGGGTTTATGGTGTCTGGAGATTTATTGCAGGTCAGGGCTAGGCAAGGAACAGAGGCAGCTGATGTAATTCATCTCCTGCCTACAGGGCACCAATGTCTCCTTACCTTGTCCATATAGTATTCCTAATTGGCCAGGATTAATGGATAGAGCGGTATCTGCAGAAGAGGGAGAAATCAATCCCAGGATTCTCATAAACTTACCTCTAATGAATGACCGGATCATGGTCTGACCTTCCGGGATCTCTGAGGCCTCACATTAACAATCCAATGTGAGACAAAGAAAGGAGAAATCCAGTAGTAGAGAGAATATACAAGTAATAGTATGAGAGATATAAGCAAATCCAACATCAAAATCAAGGAATGAACTGACAATGCAGGAAAACTGAAGGCCCCAACTATAACCCCCATGATAATAATACTGCCCCTGTCCACAAGAATATAACTACTATAACACTGCCCCTATGTACAAGAATATAACTACTATAATACTGCCCCTATGTACAAGAATATAACTACTATAATACTACTCCTATGTACAAGAATATAACTACTATAATACTGCTTCTATGTACGAGAATATAACTACTATAATACTACTCCTATGTACAAGAATATAACTACTATAATACTGCTCCTATGTACAAGAATATAACTACTATAATACTACCCCTATGTACAAGAATATAACTACTATAATACTACCTCCTATGTACAAGAATATAACTACCATAATACTGCTCCTATGTACAAGAATATAACTACTATAATACTGCTCCTATGTACAAGAATATAACTACTATAATACTACTCCTATGTACAAGAATATAACTACTATAATACTTCTCCTATGTACAAGAATATAACTACTATAATACTGCTCCTATGTACAAGAATATAACTACTATAATACTGCTCCTATGTACAAGAATATAACTACTATAATACTACCCCTATGTACAAGAATATAACTACTATAATACTACCTCCTATGTACAAGAATATAACTACCATAATACTGCTCCTATGTACAAGAATATAACTACTATAGGGGCCACACGGTGGCTCAGTGGTTAGCACTGCAGCCTTGCAGCGCTGGAGTCCTGGTGTTCAAATCCCGCCAAGGGCATAAAACCATCTGCAAGGAGTTTGTATGTTCTCCCCGTGTTTGCATGGATTTCCATCCCATATTCCAAAGACATACTGATAGGGAAAAAAATGTACATTGTGAGCTCTATGTGGGGCTCACAATCTACATTAAAAAAAAAAAAAAAAAGAATATAACTACTATAATACTGCTCCTATGTACAATAATATAACTACTATAATACTACTCCTATGTACAAGAATATAACAGCTATAATACTACCTCCTATGTACAAGAATATAACTACTATAATACTACTCCTATGTACAAGGATATAACTACTATAATACTACCTCCTATGTACAAGAATATAACTACTATAATACTGCTCCTATGTACAAGAATATAACAGCTATAATACTACCTCCTATGTACAAGAATATAACTACTATAATACTACTCCTATGTACAAGGATATAACTACTATAATACTACCTCCTATGTACAAGAATATAACTACTATAATACTGCTCCTATGTACAAGAATATAACTACTAAAATACTACTATGTACAAGAATATAACTACTATAATACTACTATGTACAAGAATATAACTACTATAATACTAATCCTATGTACAAGAATATAACTACTATAATACTGCTCCTGTCTACAAGAATATAACAATAATACTGCCCCCTCCTCTCGGTGTATATTAGAGTCTCCGAGGGTCTGTCATACATGATATACATGTGTTATATATCCTATAGACAGGTGTTGATGGCTGTTTCGGTCGCGCTCTCGCGGTGATGCAGTTGGCGGTTTTCTGGTGGTAATTATCGCTTCCTCTAGTACATTACTCAGTATTATGCACGTCTCGCTGGTCTGTGAATGAATCATTGATATAAGCAGATCTTTCCGTCGCATTCATTACATTCCTATTACTAAAAGCCAAAAGTGACAAAATGATTATTTCTACTTAGTCAGTTGTTAAAATTCTGCAATTTCTAGGGAAAGCTGGGTGACTACTAATACGGGTGCTGTCACAGCCCTCAGAGGAACCTAAATCCAATGCAATGATACATCTGCCACTCATGGAATAGATTTGCTGTTCAGGAGTCTAGGAAAGTTTGGTGGCAGTTCTGTGGATGCTGCCTTTGTACGACCTGAGACAAATCATGAATTATGTCTTATTTATTGCTGATTATTGTATAGATGTAGCAGAGCCGAATTTGTCATCAACTGTGATGCAATAACCTGCTACATTGGATAAAACCACAGCTATAGAGATAGCTGAGGTGAGTTGAGCTGCAACTATTCCAAGGGCTGAAGCAATTCCCTATGAAGCCATACAGGCAGATGTAGCAGAGCTGAATTGGTCATTCAGCTTTGATTTTATCACCCATCGATAACTGCATTTGGGCAATTTGTACACATGCATTGTATAGTCGCATTTCTGCACCAAAACTTTGCCTGCTGGTTCAGACCTCCAAAATTTTACCAATTTTACGCTGTTTGATCAATTTAGACCTAATACTTCTCACAGCTGGGGTTTTGGTACAATTGTATTCCATCTAGGCAGATCTCTATAAATAGATCAGACCTGCAGGATGCACTGATACATTGTAACAAAAAGTTTTGTCACAGTGAGAAACATGTAGTGTTTGGTATGGGCACCAATGGGCGACATATGTCACTGCATACTTTGCTGTAGATATGAACACTGCCTTCAAGGGGTTGATGTTCCACCACCTCCAACCCCAATTCTATCCATCCTTCAATAGGCGCCGTTCTACTGATTCCAGCGCAGTTGGAATTTTTTCTCTAGCTAACACCGTTGCTGAGCAATCATTTCTGTTAAACTGCACAATTCTCCATTGTCGGGTGGGCGGTGCTGAGCTGGATCAGATAGTCTAGGACCGCCCACCTTATAGCATAGAGAACATTACATTGAAACTAGCAGCACTTATTACTCGGGACTGGTGAGGGCTAGAGGAAAAATTCCAACTGCACCAGAGTCTGTGAAGTGGTGACTATTGATGGATGCAAAGAGGTGAAGTTGGTGGATGTGGTGAAAAATACCCTTTAAGGTTTTTTTGGGGGGGGGTTTCCGAACCACCTTTAACACTGAGATGTATTAGGTGTGGACTGCTGTGGGCAAGTATATTTCCATTCACTGTCAGCAAGCAGAGAGCTTGACTAGGTTAATATGACAGAAATTTCATTATAACTTGAATTTTTACATAAAACTTGTGTAAACAATCCATGTGGAGAAAAAACCCTGAAACCTAAGACTCCTGTAATTGTGACACATCCCTTTAAGTAGGTCAGTGAAATGGCAACAATGGATATACAGGATTCCCATGCTAAAAATACAACTGGCGTCTCCCCTTCTGCCGCCATCCATAATAAGTGCGGAGTATTTGTTACCTTTTCATCTCTCCTCCCTGCAGACGTTCTGTGGTTTAGATATACACCGTATTCCGACACTTTGTATCACTTCGGAGTCTTCGCCGCATTCCAGGAATTTATTGAGTCGTTCGGCGGAACATAATGATGCGCCCTGAAAGTAAAACCTCTTGGCGAGCGCACAGATCTTCAAACACCTGAAATCCATCACAGTGAATCTCCTCAAGGAGCCGGGATAGCACGGGGTGATTTGTGGTCAGCCTCTCATTAAACCTGGTCTCCTACCTCAAGAGTTAAAGGGATACTCTGATTTTGCCAAATGAACTTCATCTTTGTATTATGAGAAATTATCAGATTTTGTTTAATCGATTACATCTGCCTCCCATTGTAAACAAATTGCAGCAGGGCACAGAAAAAAAACAGCCCTACCCGATCTTGCCACTGATTCCTCAGCCCAATACTCTGCTGATTTGGCCCATCTGGGCCTAATCTGCAGAGGAAAGCTACAACAGATAGGCGATGCCCAGATCAGCATTTCATCGCAGCTATACTTCAACCAACTATGGTGGCGGAAAATGAAGTGGAATCTTTTGTTGAACACTGGCTGTTCAGCTTCCTATTTTTCTGTTAACTGTACAACTACACAGTTCTCTCTCTTTTACTGTACAGCTACACAGTTCTCTCTCTAACTGTATACTTACACAGTTCTCTTTCTGTTAACTGTATACCTACCCAATTCTCTCTGTTAACTGTGTATCTACCCAGTTCTCTCTCTGTTACTGTACAACTACACAGTTCTCTCTCTGTTACTGTACAACTACACAGTTCTCTCTCTGTTACTGTACAACTACACAGTTCTCTCTCTGTTACTGTACAACTACACAGTTCTCTCTCTGTTACTGTACAACTACAGTTCTCTCTCTAACTGTACAACTACACAGTTATCTCTCTAACTATACAACTACACAGTTATCTCTCTATTAACTGTATACCTACACAGTTCTCTCTCTGTTAACTGTATACCTACACAGTTCTCTCTGTTAACTGTGTATCTACCTAGTCCTCTCTCTAACTGTACAACTACACAGTTCTCTCTCTGTTAACTGTACAACTACACAGTTCTCTCTCTGTTAACTGTATACCTACACAGTTCTCTTTCTGTTAACTGTATACCTACACAATTCTCTCTGTTAACTGTGTATCTACCCAGTTCTCTCTCCAATTGTACAACTACACAGTTCTCTCACTGTTAACTGTATACCTACACAGTTCTCTTTCTGTAACTGTATACCTACACAGCTCTCTGTTAACTGTGTATCTACCCAGTTCTCTCTCTAATTGTACAACTACTCAGCTCTCTCTGTTAACTGTATACCTACACAGTTGTCTCTCTGTTATCTGTACAGCTACACAGTTCTCTCTCTGTTAACTAAGCAGTTACACAGTTCTCTCTCTGTTACAACTACATTGTGTTCTCTCTCTCTCTCTCTCTCTCTCTCTCTCTCTCTCTCTCTCTTAGGCTATGTCCACACTACCTTTATTTAATATTCTCTCTGTCATATGTCTATTTGTATGTACCCCAATGTAAAAAAAGATGAGAAGCTTTCTTCCTCCTCTCAGTTCCCATCTCTCTCTCTCTCTCTCTCTGTTTTTACTGTACAACTACACAGTTCTCTCTCTGTTACTGTCCAATTACACAGTTCTCTCTGTTACTGTACAACTACACAGCTCTCTCTCTGTTACTGTACAACTACACAGTTCTCTCTCTGTTACTGTACAACTACACAGTTCTCTCTCTGTTACTGTACAACTAGTTCTCTCTCTGTTAACTGTACAACTACACAGTTCTCTCTCTTACTGTACAACTACAGTTCTCTCTCTGTTACTGTACAACTACAGTTCTCTCTGTTACTGTACAACTACAGTTCTCTCTCTGTTACTGTACAACTACAGTTCTCTCTCTGTTAACTAAGCAGTCACACAGTTCTCTCTCTGCTACAGCTACGTTGTTCTCTCTCTCTCTTAAGCTATGTCCACACTACCTTTATTTAATATTCTCTCTGTCATATGTCTATTTGTATGTACCCCAATGTAAAAAAAGATGAGACGCTTTCTTCCTCCTCACAGTTCCCATATCTCTCTCTCTCTCTCTCTCTCTCTCTCTTGTTTTTACTGTATGACTGCACAGTTCTCTCTATGATCAGGCAGAGCCATTCAGATAGCTCTGTACTAGAGCAGACCGTCCATGGATAACTTAATAACTTATGAGCTATATTGGTCTATGCTTTAATGGAAGTTTCAGCTTGAAAGGAGGTATACAGCCCCCACCTGTAATTAACCACAAAGGTAAACCCCAAAGTTTATTCTGCAATTCCCACCAAAAACTGGTTGTAAAAAGTAGACCAGCCCTTAAAATTCATTTGCTGTATTTTTTTATCCAAAACTTTAAAATTATTTAGACATCACACCGACTGCAGAAACGGCAAACGTCCCATGAATTTCTTCATCCATTTAGCGCGTTCCTGCACACAGTGACAGCCGTAATATCCTTAATTACATAAACTAATAATTATATGATTATTCTGATGATAATTATTCCATTTCGTGACATTTTCCCAGTTATATATTCCGCCTGTGTGTACGGGGATGAATGCCACCGATGTCTTCTGATGTTCTTTGTGATGGAAATTTGTGAGGTCTTATTTAAACGTGTATTTATGGAAATGATGTGATCATGTGATTTCCTGTTGAATTTCTGGATATTTCTACGTGACTTACAAGTCCCAGGAAGTAATAGGTTTCCATATACTATAGGTACCTAGCTTTCCTAAATCTCACTCTGCCGACCAGCATCTCCTTACCGAGTCAGCTGTCTACAGATGGGTGTCTGGTTTGGCTAATATAAGGCTAGGTTCACACTTGTGCTGGACTCTCCATCGTTTGGGTTTTGATGGGGAGCCCTTCCACTAAAAGAGCAGTTACCCGTGGACACCCATGGACCCCATAGACTCCAACGCATGTGAACCTAATTTGCATGTTTTGACCTGCCATTACGAGTCCAAACACCAACTGGATCTCCTCAATGAGGACCAGTAAATGGTCACAACCAAATTCTTTTGGAAAAACCTGAGCTATTGTCAGAACCAATATTCAGAAGACAAGTGAAGATCCTTTTTAAAGGGGTCTTCCGGTTTTACAGTAAGTCCACAAGGGGTCGCTGTATGATTGTAACTGACCCGGTATATCTTTGGGAAGTCCCATTTTTTTGAATGGGTTCGCCAGACTTTTGATATTGATGACTAGAACCTCGCAAGGTTTGTTTCACGAATATTCACTCTGTTTGCCCCCCAGGAGTTGAGCAAACTTACTCACCTTCCGTCACCTGGGTTCCCTTGCCATTTCCAGCACTCCTTCACTGTAGTCTTCTAGTCCTTCGTCCTCCTGGTTGACACCATGGGCCCGAGCATGCTGCTGACATGACACTTTGTTGGCTTGTTACGTGGCCCAGGAGGCCGGAATAGGTTAGAAGATTATCAAAGAGGATGCCAGATTATAAAAGTGAACTATCAGGTTCAACCGAATCCAAAAATTTTGGCGAACTCGTAAAGAATTTGATTCATTACCTACATTATCAATCTGTATTGAAGATCTGTCTTTTGGATAGATCAACAATACCAGAGGGGTGGGGTAAATCCCAAGAATACATGGTTATTTGCTTACAGCCATGACTGCCTAAACTGGCTGATTGGTGGGGCCACCAAGTGTTGGATCCCTAACCATATTGTTAACCTGTCCTAAAGATACATCATCAATATCAAAAGCCCAAAAACCTCTTTTAGCCTAGCATGGTCCATGTAGTTGGCATCCAATGCTGTGAAAGAACTTGATAGCTTCGACCAAGGCTTGACCTGTACCCCTTCAAATATTTGTGGAATGATTCATGGCTTCATTTTTGTGGCTCCACGTGGACTAAGGCTAAATTCTGGTGGAAGACCTTCCCAGTAGACCGAAGGCTGCTGATGGTTTCAGAATGAGCTGGTCAATGATGATGTAGAAATGGAACGTCATGTAATATACTTAGACAAATCACATTGCCAAAAGAATTGTTGCCACTAAGCAGAAGATCCGACCATGTCCTTCTGGCCAGGCTTCATATCTTCTGGCTTCCATATGCGTTAACTCGACCACTGTCGTCGTCTTCAGGATTCCTTCCTATTGATCTTCAGACTTAATTTACTTTTCCATCCCCCGTTTCGAAAACTAATGAATTCACAAAAGTCAATTACTTCAGATCAGGTAACCACAAAAGTAAATTAGAAAAGCGCTCGTGTTAAAATAATTTACTATCCACGCGGTGCCCGAGGCTGAGAACGACATTCGGTTTTTTTGACCGTTTGCAAAATTTATAGACTTAAGCCATGGCTGGTCACGTGCCACATTCTGGACACAGATATTAGAAAGGAGGACACCATCTTATATTCACCATTTGTCACTTCGGATTCTCGAATACCAGGATCTTTTTGAATTTCGCTTGATCCCACTGGATTAACAGATAATTATTCCTAGTTACAATTATTTTCGATATTTAAGAAGGTTTTCCAGAAGAACATTGCCCAGACCATAACAGCCTCCACTAGAGTCTTCTTCACATAGTGCATCCGGGTGCCATCTCTTTCCCATATAAGTGAAGCACGCACACCCAGCTGTCCACATACAAGAGAGGACATGGTTTATTAGACTAGGCCACCTTCTTCCATTGCTTGATGGTCCAGTTCTGATGTCTTTGTGCCCATTGTAGGCATTTTCAGTCTTGAACAAGGGTAGGGATGGGTTCTTGGACCAGTTTGCTCTACGATAGCTGTTCCGGTGGATCAAACTTAAGTGGGCTAGTCTTTACTCCCCATGCTACACTCATGGGAAGAATATGCAAATCTGACTTCCATGATGTAATTAGGATGTCAGTGCCTCAGTCATGCACACCAATAGAGGGCGCTGACTGAGAATGTGCAAGTCTAACTTCCATGATGTAATTAGGAAGACAGAGTCTCAGTCAAACACACCTATAGAGGGCGCTCCCTTTAACATCATGCCGACCTTCTCAGAGGCCTTTGTTTGCAATGATGTTGGAATTATACCAGATACAGTCTTCTCAGCCAAGGACAGCCGTTTCGATGTATTTACATCTCATCAGCTTGGCGTAGAGAGGACTAATCTGGCAGAGGTGAGAGTCAGATTTGCATATTCTTCCCATGTTCCTTTGCACAGTGGAGCGCTCATGGCTTAATAAGACTCCACACACCTATATGGTGGTCTCTCCCTATGGAGTGACGATATCCCCTCAACCCTGTCTAAGCCTCTCACCTCTGCCAGATCAGTCCTCTCTGCGCCAAGCTGATGAGATGCAAGTACATCGAAACGGCTGTTCTTGGCTTAGAAGACTGTATCTGGTATAATCCCAACATCATTGCAAACAAAGGCCTCTGAGAAGGTCGGCATGATGTTAAAGGGAGCGCCCTCTATAGGTGTGTTTGACTGAGACTCTGTCTTCCTTATTACATCATGGAAGACAGACTTGCACATCCTCAGTGAGCGCCCTCTATTGGTGTGCATACTTGAGGCACTGACATCCTAATTACATCATGGAAGTCAGATTTGCATATTCTTCCCATGTTCCTTTGCAGTGGAGCGCTCATGGCTTAATAAGACTCCACACACCTATATGGTGGTCTCTCCCTATGGAGTGACGATATCCCCTTAACTCATGCTACACTCAATGAACCAGTCAACTGGTCCTTGTCCTTCCTTGGACTACTTTTGATGACTACTAACCACTTTGTTCTGGAGACACCCCACAAGACCTGCTGTTTTTGGAGATCTGAGCAATTCACCCAGGTATCCCATTTTAACCCTAATTTGCGAACACTTGCTCATGTTTCCCCCAAACAAATACAGACCTCAGAACAAATGCATGACCAGACACCCTAAATAAATTGATCAGACCCCCTCTAGATATATACAGCCCCTAGCCTGGACCCTCTGAGCTAATGCACCCCCATATACTTACACTCTGCCTGAGGACCTGCACACTTAAGGTCATGTGACTACCTATAGCAGGTCCTTATACTGTGCAGGTCCTGCACTCAGGGACTATTGTACAACCTAATTTTGTTGCAATCCACCACTGAAAGGGGGTTAGAAGAAATCTGAACCTTCCTGTCCTAGTCTGGTAAGACAGTAAACACAGAGATGTAGACAGGTCTTTTTTTTTGTGTGTGTTTTTCTTGCTTTTTTTATATTTTTATAGGAAGTGAAGATTATAGACAATCCCTTCTAGATGAGATTCTTCTTTAAATAACCTTTTATAGTCTGCAAAACTTCAATAAAAATCCTAGCGGTTCGTTACACAGCGGGATCCGGCTTTATTTGTCGTAGCCCAAGGACGCTGAGGATTTTTTTTTTGTGTTATTATTTCATGTCGGATTGCCAGGAGACGCTCAACAACGGTGTCTCCATTGTGCTCATTGTGTGTCCTTCACCGCCTGAGAGATGACTGTTCTGCTGCGGGTTGTTCCGTGTGAGAAGGGGTTACGGCTGTGCCGCTCGAAATAGAACTCCGCGCCGCAGCGTTGATGTTGTGCGCGCTCGTTCTCTCTGAAGATTTATTTTGTTCCCTCTTCGCCGCGGACAACTCTGCATTGAAAATGTTACACGTAATTAGTTGTACCGTGGATTATAGATGCGAGCAACACGGCAATCTTCAAAATTCAATGGACCTGAAAAGACGCCTAGAATTTCGTTCTTTTCTGAAGTTGGAATTTTCTATTTTTTTTTTTTGTTGTTGTTGTTTTTTTTTTTTTTAAACACTACAGTTTATGTAAGGCTGTCCTCCTGGAATGTGATATTATGATTTATTTACGCCTGGTATTACGTCTCAGCTACATTCACTCGAACCTACAATACCAAATATAGTCCATCGCCAAGAGTGGCGCAATGTAAAAAAAAAAAAAAAAAACACGAATGCTGAATGGAATGTAAATGTAGTATAGTATTAGTGTTTTCTTACAAAAAGTTGTAAAGAGTTAATCCCCTTTTTGTTAGAAGGGCTCTAGAACCAAGTGGAATCTTCAGGGAGTGTTTGCAGCAAGTGTTCAGTTTCCCTGCAGTGCCTCCGCAGGTCAAATGAAGTATTACATAGCTTTATTTGCTTCAATGTGCTGAGCTATGGTCATTGTAATCTTCAGCAATGACTTGCAATCTTTAAGGGAATTTGGTAGCAATTGTTTTGTGCTGCAGTGCCTCCACTGGTAGAGTGAAGTATTACACCGCTCTCTCTGCAATCAATGGGTTGTCTGTGTATTGCTTCAACATGCTTGGTCTTCCAAAGTGAGAAATGGACTTTATAATCTTAAGCAATGAACTGGAATCTTTAGGGGAATTTCGCAACAAGTGTTCAGTTTCCCTGCAGTGCCTCAACAGGAGATGTAAAGTATTACACAGCCCTCTTTGCAATCAGTGGGTTGCCTGTGCAATGATTCAACTTGCTGGGTCCTCCAAAGTGTGAAATCATCATTGTAATCTTCAGCAATAAAGTGGAAATTTAAGGGGAATTTAACAGCAAGCATTCAGTTTACCTGCAGTGCCTCCGCAGGTCAAATGAAGTATTACATAGCTTTATTTGCTTCAATGTGTTGGGTCCTCCAGACTGAGCATTGGTCATTGTAATCTTAAGGAACAAGTTGGAATCTTTAGGGAAATTTGACAAACGGGTGCTTTCTGTTGCAGTGCCTCCACTGGCAGAGTGAAGTATTACACAGCTCTCACTGCAATCAATGGGTTGTCTGTGTATTGCGTCATCATAATTAGTCTTTCAAAGTGAAAAATGGACTTTGTAATCTTCAGCAATGAACTGGAATCTTTAGGGAAATTTGGCAGCAAGTGTTCAGTTTCCCTGCAGTGCCCCCACAGGGGAATTGAAGTATTGCACATATCTCATGGTAAGTAATGAGTTGTTTGTGTAATGCTTCAACTTGCTGGATCCTCCAAACTGAAAAATGGTCATTGTAAACTTCAGCAATGAATTGGAATCTTTAGGGGAATTTTGCAACACTTTTTTTTTTTTTCCTTGCAGCGCCTCCACAGGCGTCATGATGAAAATTATTTTCATCATCATATTTCACCATATATCATGCTGGGTCCTCCAAAATGAGAAATGGTCTTTGTAACCGTTAGCCATGAAATTAAATCTTTAGTAGAATTTGGCAGCAAATGTTCAGTTTCCCTTCTTTACCTTAACACGAAAAATGAAATCTTAGACCACCTCTCATTATAATCAATGGGTGGTCTATGTAATAGTTCCAGAGTGAAACGTGGTCTTTATAATCATCAGCAATCAACTGGTATCTTTGGGGGAATTTGACAGCAAGTTTTGAATTTCCCTGCAGTGCCTCCACAGGGGAAATGAAGTATTACACAGCTCACATTGTATCAATGTGTTTTCTATGGAGTGCATTAATATACTGGGTCCTCCAAAGTGAGAAATGGTGTCTGCAGCCTTCTGCTTTGGTAAACTGAAGACGCTACCTGTGGCCCTCGAGTCACTCTGTTTCCACCCGTGTACAGACCGCTTGTCTGTATACAATTCTGCATACCGGAGAACCTCCAGAGCATTCAGTTTTATTCCTTTGTTCAGTAAAAATGTCATATTAGCATATTTTATATGAATATTAATGATTTACCTTTTTAATAGCTTATCAAAATTTAACTGCAGCTTTCAAAGTGTTTGGAGCCGTTGAATGCGGCTGCGTCCGGGGTAGGGAGAGGAGCAGTTTGTATTCTAAGCAGAGAATGTTGCTCTCATTAAAACCAATTGTATTAAATTATTTTATGCAAATGAAGCTTAATCATCAAATAAGGAAAGTTCTGTAACTTTCTAATGGACTTTATTTCAATTCGTGGTTAACCCTTTAATGACGCAGGGTAGTTTGTACATATTTTCCCTCCCCCATCTTCCAAAATTCATAATTTTTTTTTTTTTTTCTTTAGGGTACATATCATGTTTTGATCAGTTTTTATTTATTTGTTTCGGGGTCCATGTGTAATAACAGACAATTCTATCATAATATGTTTGCATTTTGTTATTACGGTGTTCACTCCGCCAGCTTACGTCTCCCCTCCCAGTACCCGCCCACACTCTCCTAAGCCACAAGCCCCGCCTTCTCCCAGCATCTCTAACACTAGCCTGGGAGGAGGGGGCGCGCACGGCGCTCTGCAGGCATGTGAAGTAGAGGGAAGAGAAGTGAGAACGAGAAGCGGCGGCGCTTCTGTGCAGGTAAGTTGAGTGATCAGGATTGGAATTCCGTTCCCGATCTTTTTAAGGTGGGATTTACTTGAAATTTACTCGATCGCCGATCGGTATCCGATCTTTTCCGATCCCGATCGCTCAAACCTAATACATATGTACATAGTATTGCAGAACATCGCACCTCCCAACTTTCAAAGGACAGAAAGTGGGACAAAATGTGTGGCATGGCAAATTTAGCTCCACCTACTTTTAAATTGACTCCACCCATTCCCATCCGTTTCTTTTTGTGCTCCCCACACAATATAATGCTCCTACAGTCACCCTAATGTTATATGCCCCCACATTATAATTTTCTCCTCCAGCTGCGTTCAGTTTAATGCCCCTCCATCTGCCCCCAAAGTTTAGTGTTCCCCTCATAGGCCTGCCCCCCTAATTTGTCCCCTCTCCATCTGACCCCACAGTTTAATGTCCCTCTTCAGCTGCCAAAGTGTAACAAAAATATATATATATATATATATATATATATATATATATATATATATATATATACTCCCCTCTCCTCGCTCCCCTGCCACTCTTTCTCAGGTCTCTGCTCCCGGACTGTTCAGGGAGCTGCAGGTGCAATATGAGTGATGTCATCACATCCCCTTACAGCTCCTGAGGGCAGAGCACATTGCTGAGGCGAGAGCTGTCTGCTCCTGATTCACCACTGTATTCAACTCATCTGCATCCTCTCTGGATGCAGATGAGTTGAAACTGGGACATACCTCCCGCTGACCAGGACCAAGATACAGGACCCGGAATCCAAGACTGTCCCGCTGAACCCAGGATGCTTGGTAGGTGTGCATTAGTTCCTATTGGAACTATACGTAGGCAGTTACTAGGCCATGGCCTGGACTCCTGGCTGCCTTGGCAATCCCTTGAAACCAGTGATCTTATCGCAAGGAGTTCAAGGGGGACAGTGGGGGTGCAATCTTGCTCTCGAACCCCTTGGATGCTGTGGTTGCTATTGATCACGGCATCCAGGGGGTTAATCCTTGGAACAGTTCCTTATAGTAGGAAATTATATATAATTTTATTTTTTATGTGTGTCTTGTATGATAAGAAACAAGTCAAGCAGAGAAAACAGGGTCTCTACTTTACTCTCTGCCCAGGGCTCCGACCCTGTCTATAGAGCGCCATGGTACATCTCGCAAGCCTTGGGCCGCTCCTCCATGGATATCCTTTTGGCCTCTTATCGTCCTCCTTGTGTATAAAATCTTACAAACATTTGTCTCAAGGTTATGTCCCAGTTTCTATTCTAAGAAATGACAGCGTTGCGCACATGCTCGGGCGGCGTTACTTAGTAAGCATCCAACATTAATCTTTTCACGGTATTTGACCATTTGTGTATTCCCGGGACAGTGAAATGGCGGTTTGTATATTACCGTCTACTCCCGCTGTATACGCCATTAATCATTATGGCGGAGAGGGAATAGGAATAAATGAATAAGCAGAAGAATGGCGCACCAGTCACTCATGTGATCAACAAATACTTGGATTTTTTTTTTTTTTTTTTTTTATCTTTTTAGGCCTAGATAAGATTTAACCCCTTAAAGGGAAGGTCTATAATTCAGATATTGATATAAGGTCACATGACCACAGTGTCCAATCTTGGTCAACCCAGTAGATTTCTGTATAATACATCCTGTCCTCCGGATCCATGGGGGTCTCCGTTGTGGGCTCACACCATAAATGGGGGTCATACGGACTCGCACCCAGGTCAAGAAGAAGGATGGCCTGACCCCCTCCTGTCTGACTAATAACCACTATCTAGTATCTTCCTACTACTCTCCTTATGTAAGTGTCAGTTTCCACTGTAGCCCTGGAATTCTATTCATAGCTATAACATTATAGGGTGCGAATATGTTCCTTCCCAGCACTGACAAGTCTCCTATAAGGAAGGACACCATTTTCAGATATGACTTGTGCGTGGTTAGCCGGGCTGGTACCCCCTACACAAGAAACATATTGTAAATCGTTGAGCCCGGCGCGGTTATTGGATCTCGCCGTCTTCTCGGTGATAAATAACGTGTAGTGCCTCCTGCGGGAGTCTTTAATGCCGTTCTGTTTGTGAGCCCATCCATGCAGCTGAAGGAGAATCACATTTACTTTATGACCCGCGCTCGTCTCTTAATTGCTGCGGGTGTCGCTGGCTGCAACGCGTTCCGTCCCTGGTGCCTGCTATGGGGGCAGCGACTGTGCGGCGAGGACCACGTGCGCAATACATTTTATAGATACATCTGTTATCGGCGCAGTCTGTTACCTCTGAAGGAAGAGGCTTTATGGGAGCTGCCGGGGGGTGTCCATACACTTCATAGTCAGGATTCATCACTTCGAGGGACTTCAACGACAAAATATTTTTTCCTTATTGGAACATTAAAGGGTTTCTAGGTTTTGGGTTTTGTCACTCCAGTGTATGTAAAAATCAGCAAAAACGCATAATCCTCATTAACGGGATTCTATCATTAAAATGCAATTTTTTTCTCGGTACCACATTGGAATATCCTTAAGAAAGGCTCTCCTACCTTTAGATGTCTTCTCCGCGCCGCCATTCGGTAGAAATCCCGGTTTTCGTCCGTATGCAAATGAGTTCTCTCGCAGCACTGGGGGCGGTCCCCAGCACTCAAACAGCACTGGGGGCGTCCCCCAATGCTGCGAGAGAACTCTCCAGCACCGCTTCCATCTTCTTCAGGATTGGCCTCTTCACGCGTCTTCTTCTGGAGATGGTTTCAAACTTCTAGGCCTAGGGCAAAGCCGACTGCACATGCTCGCCGGCCACAAGAAAATGGCCGCTTACACAGTATTGTAAGATGCTATTATCTTGTGGCCGGCGGGCATGCGCAGTCAGCTGCCCAAGGCCTAGAATTTGAAAGCCTGCGCTGGAAGAAGACGCGAAGAAGACCCGTTCCTGAAGAAGATAAAGGTGGTGCTGGAGAGTTCTCTCGCAGCATTGTGGACGCCCCCAGTGCTGTTTGAGTGCTGGGGACCGCCCCCTGTGCTGCGAGAGAACTCATTTGCATACAGGAAGAAAACCCGGATTTCTACTAAATGGTGATGCGGAGATGAAATCTAAAAGTAGAAGAAGAATGGCCTTTCTTAAAGCTATTCCGATGTGGTACCCAGAAAAAATTAAATTTTAATGAAAAATCCCTTTAAAAATTTGATACCGTTTTATATACACAGCCCCTACGCAGACCTATGTGTTTTCATGGATACAGCCTTTGGTCTGATGCTGCAGTCATGTGATACTCCCTCCCATCTGCCTCTTTTTCCACTACATGTAGCAGGGCGGTGGAGTCGGGAGTCCAAACCAACGACTACAACTTATCCATGATCAGTCAGAAACCGTAAGGAGTCCAAACGCTGTCTTATAGAATTTGTCAGAGTCGTTTAAAGGTGCACCCTATTTCTTAGACCAGGCCTCTTCAGCACCGATCTGTCAAATTCTACCTTTACCTTGACTTGTATGTAACCCTTAGGATCATACACCAGAGTCACCATGGAGGACAATGTATACAGTATGGTCAACCACTGATGTAAAACGCCCCCTGTTGGGGGGCAAATCCCATGTTCACGATTGCCGTGACGCCATTTTTCATCTGCTCCGATAGAATATAAATGAACGCTCTGGCCAATGACACTCCTCCTCCTTCTTCTCTTCCAGAGCCATGTTTGACTACGATAAAAGCAAGGACAGCGGTCTCCCGAGCCAAGGCCTCAGCTTCAAATATGGAGACATCCTACACGTCATCAATGCGTCCGATGACGAATGGTGGCAAGCCAGAAGAGTCACACAGGATGGAGACAGCGAAGAGATGGGTGTCATACCCAGCAAGCGGAGGTATTACACTCTCATATACTCACTGTCACACTGCAGCAGGTTATAGAGCGGGAGGAGCCGAGCAGGTTGATATACTGTATAGTTTGTGGGAAAAGGTTTAGTAGAACTTATCAGTTATTGATCTAAATTTTAGGTGGTCCTCATCGCTGTCAGTCACTGAGTAGAACCTCCCACTAGACTCCTTAGCTATATGTAAGAAACATTCAGTGAGCTCCCCCTAGTGGTGGCTGTAGCAGACAGAATTTTGTAATTTAATGGGAGTGTCACTAAAACTCATCATATCAACCCAACCCACAGATAGATAGGATAGGGTCGTCTCATTCATACTGTGTTTGCTGAGACATCAGCATTTCCATCAATATGTAAATGAGCTCTTTGAAGCAATAAAAAGACTGCCATTGACAAAAACAAAGATGTCTCAGCAGTGGAGGCAGCAATTTACAAGGGGAAAACCCTGTTTGATTCAGGTGACACTAACCTATCTATCTGCAGGACTGGGATGATAGGTTAGGGTCACCAGAACCAGCATATCACCCCAGCCCTGCAGATAGATAGGTTAGTGTCACCAGACCCAGCACATCACCCCAGCCCTGCAGATAGATAGGTTACTGTCACCAGAACCAGCATATCACCCCAGCCCTGCAGATAGATAGGTTAGTGATACCAGAACCAGCATATCACCCCAGCCCTGCAGATAGATAGGTTACTGTCACCAGACCTAGCATATCACCCCAGCCCAGCAGATAGATAGGTTACTGTCACCAGAACGAGCATATCACCCCAGCCCTGCAGATAGATAGGTTACTGTCACCAGACCCAGCATATCACCCCAGCCCAGCAGATAGATAGGTTACTGTCACCAGAACCAGCATATCACCCCAGCCCTGCAGATAGATAGGTTACTGTCACCAGACCCAGCATATCACCCCAGCCCAGCAGATAGATAGGTTACTGTCACCAGAATCAGCATATCACCCCAGCCCTGCAGATAGATAGGTTAGTGTCACCAGACCCAGCATATCACCCCAGCCCTGCAGATAGATAGGTTACTGTCACCAGACCCAGCATATCACCCCAGCCCTGCAGATAGATAGGTTAGTGTCACCAGACCCAGCATATCACCCCAGCCTTCAGATAGATAGGTTACTGTCACCAGGGCTGAGGTGATATGCTGGTTCTGGTGACACGCCCTATAACTCATTGGCTGTATGAAGGGAAGCGGGGGATTTGGAGCACTGTATCATATTAGGAGCCCTGACCCCCTTACTAATTCTCCTCTGCTCCGATCCCATCTTGTACCTTTTAGCGCAGTGTGATGCCAGTATAAATATTCCATTACATTTCCTCCAGTTTTATATTTTTTACGACTCTCCGAGCCTCGATGTTGAATTTATTGCTTTTGAGTTTTAATTCCAAAACAGAGTTTCCTAAAAACATCTCGCCCCGGGGTTTATTCTAATGTGTTGAAGCCTTGGCGGAGGATTGCCGCAGTGAGCTGCTTCTATTGTGCGACTGAACAGAGTGGAGAGCTTATACTGTGGCAGGGGCGTGTAGATTAATGCAATAGTAGGCGCCTATGGGTAGTACGGTATACAATGCTCTAATATATTCATGCAATAAGATGTTCGTAAATACACCGCATGGAGACAAGCTGCAGATTTTCTGCTATATTGGATTACCCACATGATAACAAAGGGTTAAAGGGATTTTGATACGGTATATCTGGGAAATCTAGGCTTATCAATTGATGACCTATCCTATAGATTAGCGATGTGTAGCATTACCAGCACCACTTCTGCTTCACAGGACGCGTGCATCACGTTCGTTGGTCACATGGCCTGTTTCTGGCTCAGTCCCATTCAATTGAGTGGGGCTGAGCTGTGATACCAAGCCCAGCCACTATACAGGGCACGGCACTGTGCTTGGTTTTGTATGAAGAGGGCACAGCGCTCCTCCTCAGGATGCAATCCCTTAAACAAAGTTGATCTTTAATCGATAGCTAGGTCATCAATTGATAAATCTTAACATCCCCTTTAATGTGTCATAAATGCCTGCAGACATTAAATGTAGACAGCTGTTATGGCAGGGATTAGTGACGGCCAATCGTCCCCCCTTATGGGGTATATTGGATGTCAACTAAAGTGCAGTATAGGCGCCATGGTCTGCACTGAAAGTAACCACAGATCTTAAGTGTCTTGTCCCGACCACAATTGACCTTCCCTTTATTTAGGGGGAGAACCAGATCTGATCTTTTCACCGGGAAGGAGATGAAGCAGAACTTCTGCTCATCCCAAATAGATCCACTCCCAGGTCTCTGCCCTGTCCTGCCTTCCCTCTGAACACGTCCAGATATGGGAGTTATAGGATGAGCAGCTTTTCAAGACAATATTGTGTTGCAAAATGATATCCTGTGTGTGCGGCCACCCAGTGGTTGTGTTGTGCATTGCAGCCTTGCAAACTGGTTTCATGACAAACTGGAGTCCTTAACTGAATTCAAGCTAAGGGTGTATAAAGGGGTGGTCCAACATCCCCCCCAAAAAAAAATAAAAATAAAAATGGGTTGTAGCCACTATGTACCAAAGTGAAGCTCTGTCTTTAACCAGAGCATAGGAAGTATTAGGGGAGTATTTTTGGTCGTGGAATAGTAGCCTGACCATGACCATGGTTAGAGTAGTCTGGAGTGGACTCAGAGAGTCTTCTAGACAAGCTGTGACCTCATTAATTGTCAATAGTAGATGTAATGCTAGTGGTATTATCTATAGAGGTGTCATCTTCTCTTGTAATTCTGTCCGTGACTTAAATGAGGTGACTGGTTCAAAGAAAAACCCCCTACAGAATTGACAAGGATCTGTCTATTAGGCTTTGTGGCCAGAGTGAAAATTGCAGGACCTAACACTTTTTTTAAAAAAAAAATATAGATCGTAATATAAAATAGAGAAAAAAAAATGTGAAAAAATATGTTTGACATAAAAAGTTTGTTTAAAAAAATACATCAATGTCTTGGGATATGCGTCCTCTGCTCACACAGGGGTATACAGTATATAAGAGATATATACTGAGAATGTTCCGATTACCGTTGGCAGCCATGATTTACTAGCTGTTTGATGGGCCGTCTCTCAGGATGTCAACGGAAATGCCGAAATGTAAATCCTATCCCGTATTTAATAAGGTTAAGTGAATATAGATGTTCGCCGTCCCCCCAACCCCCAGATACAAGTCATATATCACAGCGCGGTATAGCGGCTTCCCGGAATTACAGGAGCGTGATGGGAAATAATGTGGTAAACAGAATCCCTAAACCTATGTACACGAGCAAGCGGAGTCATAAATAATGTACAAAGTGAATTCTATAGTTTATAGGACAACGTTATGTGCAGGGTCGGCCAATTAGCATATTAGGGGAAATAAGGATGGGGCATGTTGGGTTTTAACATGTCTGATCCTATAGAAACAAATGGTTGGCAGCAGTTTAGCCCCCTGTGTTACCTGGAATAAACATACAAATACGGCCATGATGTGTGTGTATATGGGGGAGTCAGAGGGGTAGCGGTCCGGTATCTCATATGTATGGCCGACTGTAGATCCATGAACAGTGGAGATTATGTCCTGCTATAAGGTGACAGATTGGGGTGCAAAGAGGTATTGTATATTCGGTAGTAGGGAGGCAACACACTCTGTGGTTACAGTCACATAATGGATATAGATGAGAGATTGATAGATAGATAGATAGATAGGAGATAGATA